>NW_003519656.1:8343-37552 GCF_000190715.1 Dictyostelium purpureum | reverse complement strand
TATCCTCGTTATAGCTATTTAGGGATAATGCAGTCACCGAAAATGGAATCATACCAACTCTATCCAATATTTGACTTGAATTATAACATAAAATTGAAATATAATCCCTATATTTATGATTCATTAATTCATCAATGGACGATACAGATGCCCTTTTATTTAATCTATATAGTTGTAAATGTCTAAAAATTGGTTCTAAAATTAGAATTTGAATGCATTATTTAATTTTCTAAAATACAAGCCTACCTAAATATCTCTTTGTTTAAAAAGCAATTTCTCCAAACTGAAAAAAACAAATTCTCTAATCTATCCATCTTTTTTTAATTAAGTTGCAGTTGTTATTTAATTTAATTTTGGACAAAAAATGATTTAAAAAATTAAAAAAATAAAAATAAAAATAAAAAAAAAAAAATAATAAAAAAAAAGGGTAAAAATTAAACAAAAAAAAAAAGAAAAAAAAAGAAATTTCGTATGGTTGCTTTGCATTATTATAAAAAACAAATGATTTTCAAAAAAAAAAAAAAAAAAAGTATTTAAATTTATTTTTTATTTATTTACAATTATTTCTTTGAAAATGCTAATGATTTAAAGTGATGTGATAAAATATATGATACAATCCCAAAAGTGATACTGACATTTAAACTGTTTTTGTTTCCCAACATTGGTAATTCGCATATAATATCACATTCATTAATTACATGTTCTGAAATTCCAGCAATTTCATTACCCATTACAACACAAATTGGTCTATATTTATTATTATCCATATTATTTTCCATGTTATTATTTAATGCCATTTTTTCGATATATTCCAATGAACTTAATAATGGTACTGAGTTTGAGGTTTGTTCAATCCCAATTATTAAAACATTATGCTCTTTTAATTTTTTTACTACACCTAGAGAATCGTTTGAAAATGACCATTCTACCATTTCCTCTGAACCCAATGATGATTTGGTGACCTGTGTATTTAATGGTGTTCCTGTTAATCCGCATAAATAAATATGACTAAATCCTGATCCATCTGATGTTCTAAAAATACTACCAACATTATGTAAACTTCTACAATCTTCTAAAACTACACTTAATCCAAATGGTTTGTCTGTGCAATATAAAAATAAATTAATATGAAAACAATTATAGTTTTTAATTTTAAAAGTGGCATCACTTACTTTTAATTGGGTCGAAACTATATGTTGTTTTGCTTTCTTCAGCCAAAGTATTTAAATATTTCTCTCTTCTTTTTCTTAGTATATTTTTATAGTTTGATGTATAACGAGTAAATATCATTTCGTGTGCACATGATGGGCAATATCCCTTCCTACCTCTTAATTTGGATGGGACCCTAAATGTTATTCCACACTTTTCACTTGAGCATACTATGTCTTCATTTTCACTATTGATATTGGCAACATCTTCATTATCTTTATTTAAACTGATTTCTTTAACGATAATATCATTCTTATTAATTGCTGTGCTATTATTGCAAAAACCTCTTTTAGAAATTAAATAGCTATTGTTATAATTATGATTACAATTATAAATATTAAAGGTTGTATTTTTTATTAGTCTATTATTGCATCGAAATAATCTTTTAATCATCTTTTTTCGTTGATAAATTAAATAAAAAAAAAAATTAAAAAATAAAAAAAAAATTAAAAAATAAAAAAAAGATATTTAAAAAACGAAAAAAAATTTTATGTAATATTTCTATTTTTATTATTTATTTATTTAAAAAAAAAACTATATGTTAGATAAAATGATATAAAATTAATAAAAATTTAAAAATGAAAAAGAAACCAAAAGAGGTTATTATTAGATTAATGATGTTTTGATTATTTTTATGATACATTTCTTTTTGTTGAAAAATGGCATAGGCACTTTTAATGGATGTGTTGATTGAAAAAAAATAATGATTAATTTCTTTGGTATTTGAATTGAATACTGTTAAAGTATTAGACTTGTTGCAATGGTACACTAAATAATTTGGATTTTCACTCTTGAAAATGACTGATGGATAACCTTCATCTTTATGAACAATACGTAATTTATGATCACCCAAATCAAATGAATGTATTATTGTCTTTTTTTCTAAACTATTCCATCCCATTATATAAATTTTATTGACATTATCATTTATTGATGACATTGAAATGGTGTCGAAATCCAAATGATGGCTATTATGACTTAAATCGATATCCATACTTGTTAGTATTTTTAAATCAATGTTATAGTAGACTAAACTCTTCATTTTTGTTGATTCATTGATGATGAGACAATAATAAATATTATTAATTTTATCATAGTGGCTTTTAAATTTTGATAGTTGATTTATTGAGATGGGGATATCGGTTACAATTTTTTTATAGCTCTTTCTTGGGATCAAAATATCTGCCAATGAAATTGCAAAAAATGTAGTATTTACTTTTTCATTCCATTTATAGTCCATACCAACTACTATACCATCTAACTTTAGGTTACCACGATCACATTTTTTATAAAAGGTGTCATATCTAATATCGTAATTTGTTAAACCTTCATTTAATATATCCATTAAAATTACATCATTATTTAAAAAATCTTTTTGAATACTATCTTTAAATGTGTAATTATCATTATTATTGTTGAAGGTGATCTATTTTAAAAAAAAAAAATTTAATTTTAAAAATTATTATAATCTAAAAAAAATAACATTTATAAAAATACTTACTGAATAATTAGATTTCATTGTAATTATTTTTAAATCGGGTGAAACCTCTAATACTTTATTAGACACTGTATAGTCACTGATCTCATGATAATAAAGATAATTATCATCAGTGAAATAAAGAGAATTTGGTGAGTTTACATGTGACTTTTTGATGAATTTTAAATCACCTTGTTTTTTTTCTAAATTATAAAATCTTCCATTTCTATAATATTCTTTAACATCTAATGAAAAAACCAAATTAAAACTATAAAAAATAACAAATATTAAAATCAAAATAATTTTATACATGATTTTAATTGTATTAATGAAAAAATGAAAAATAATAACCAATAATAATCAAAATAAATAAAAAAAATAATTAAAAAAATAAAAATAAAAAAACAAAATTAAACTAATTAAAAATATAATTTAAAAAAAAAAAAAAAAAATGAACATTTATATCTATTTTTTCACACAAAAAACACACAATTACCCCTTTTAAAAAAAAAAAAGATTCACATATAAATATTAAAATAAAAAAAGAAATTGTTGTAAAAATATATAATTATTTATTTACACTTAAGTGATATATAAGTGGGGGTCTAAAAAACAAAAACTTTAACAGAGTGTTTTATTGCCTAAAAAAAGATAATATTTAGTTTTTTTTTGTTTTTTTTTATTTTTATACTTTGGAAGGAGTGGGTGTGGGTGAGACAAAATAAATATATTGAATCCAAAAACAATATTCATTAAAAAAAAATGATAAATATATTAAAACACATATGTCGATACCTTATCTTATAAGGTGATATAATTATTATTACTACATTAGTATTGTTTTTTTTATTTATTTTAATAATTCATTATGATTTGGTTTTCTCTTTTCTTTAATAGCGGCAATACCTTCAAGGATATCTGGATGAGCATAACATTGAGATTGAGCTGAAGCTTCACGAGTTAATGAAGTCTCTAAACCAACATCTTGCATATTTCTAAGGGTTCTAGTGGCAGTTTGCACTGAGATTGCAGAGTTATTTGAAATTTTTTCAGCTATTTTTAATGCTACTGGTAAAACTTGATCTGGATCAACTGATTCAGCAACTAAACCTAATTGCTTAGCCTCATCACCCAAAACAACATCAGCTGTAAGAATCATACGTGAAGAAACTTGACTACCTGCAATACGTGGTAAGAAATGAGTGCAACCCATACCTAATAACCATTAATTGTTTTTTAATTAAAATATAAAAAAAGGTATTAGAAAAATATAAAATTAAAAATTTCAAATTCATGTATATAATATAAAACATACCTGGGTGAATACCCAAACTAGTAAAGGTAAGACCAAGTTGTGCTTTATTACTTGAAACTCTGATATCGGTGGCTAAAGCTAAACAAAAACCAGCACCAATGGCATGACCATTAATTGCTGAAATAATTGGTACTGGTATATTTCTAATACATAAAAATGTTCTATAAAATTTTTCCATAATGATTTGATTGTTAATTGGTTGGTCTCTAGCTCTATCCATTAAAAAATTTAAATCACCACCAGCACTAAATGCTTTATCGGCACCAGTTAAAACTAAGCATTTTAATGATTTATCATTTTCTAATGAAGCAACGGATTTTTTGAAATCCTCACCCATTTCGAAACTTAATGCATTTAATGCTTTTGGTTTATTTAATTTTAAAATCTTGATACCTGTATATTTTCCATCAACTAAATGATTTTCTAATAATACTAATGGTTCACTGTTGGATGTGGTATAATATCTAATACTTTTACTGTTTAATCTAATTGGGTTTATTAATCTGAACATTCTTTTTTTTCCCTAAATTAAATTTATGAAATTATAATTTTAAAAACTATAAAAAAAATTTAAAAAAAAAAATCAAAAAAAAAAAAAAAAGAAAATTTTTTTTTAAAATTGTTGTGTATAACAATAAAAAAAAAAAATATTTGTATTTAAAAAAAAATTTTAAATTTAAATAATTTTAATTTATTTATATATTAATTACATTATTATTATTTAATTGATCGATTATTATTATATTGATATCTAAAACTTATATTCTTTTTGGATTTTTCTTTTTTTGAACTTTTTTTCTTAAATTTAATTCCTTTGATTTTTGAAGAATCGATTTTTGTCTTTCGTCTCTTTTACTTGTAATTTTAGATTTACATCTCCACATACACCAATATGGATCATAATACATTTCCTTTAAACGTGCTTCTTCTTCATCTTTTCTAAGTTGAATTTTATCCTCTTTAGTTAATACACCAATATCTGAAATGATTTGTGTTGGTGTTGATGTCGATGATAATGGTGATTCTGATAATGATTTATATTCTTCTTCAGCATCTTGGTTTGCATTGATACCCTCATAATAGAAATAAAAGTATTGATTTTCTTCTGGATCAAAATGAAGTACTGGCTTACCATGAATACATTCTCTGCAAATGTATGGTTGTTTTGAATGTTCTGGGGTGCATGGGAAACCAAGACAATGTAAATGGAATGATCTTAAACAACTGCCTTGACAAGTTAGTAATGGTAAAACTTCTGTTGGTTCATGTTGGATAATGGTGCCGTTTATATCAACAGTTGGTGGTGGTTGGTATGAAATGGGTGGTTGTTTACAATGGTCGCATACAAATTTCAATACTTCACATTCGTATTTAACTTTATTTGATATTTCTTCTAAACTATTCTTATAAAATTCATCATACTCTATTTCTAACTCTTCTGCTTGTTCATAAACTTTACTACCCTCACTATTGTTTTGGATAGCATTTGAAAATACTAATCTAATATCCCTATCAAATTGTTTAAAATCTAAATATTTTTTTACTACACCACTTTCATCATCCTGTTGCTCTTTTTGTTCCTCTTGTTCAATCTCTTCTTGAATTTGTTTTTCACGTTTATCCTCATCCTCAGTTTCTTGTGGTGGCTGATAACCTAAATATGATTGTTGTTCCTTAATTGTAATATTTAATCTCTTTTCAATCGAATTTAAACCTAATTTAGTTGGATCGGCAGATTCTCTAAATGCATTGGATCTTGGATCTTTTAATAACTGTGATAAATAATTCTTTAAATGATCAAACATTTCTTTTCTTATAAATTGTTTACTTGGTTTTTGTTTTGGACGATAACCCTGTTTAGTATAACCTTGTTTGCCCCATAACTTTTGAACTTCTGTTTGTCTTGCTAATCTTTCTTCTGGTGTTAACTCACGATCATCGAAATGTGCTTGTTGTTGTGCTTGTAATAGTTGTGCCTGAGCATGTTGTAAAGTAGCTTGGTTTTGTTGTAAAAGATATTGTTGTTTTAAAAGTTCATTTTGTTGTCTGGATGGTATTCCTCCAATCATTCCTGTTTGTTGAAGTGGATGTGTAGTTGCGCCTGCTAAATGATGAGGTAAGCTAAATGGTGATACCTGTTGTGGTACAATTGGTTGTGCTACAATTGGTTGTGGTACAATTGATTGTGGTGTGAATCCCATTGGAATACCACCCATATGGTGTGGAGTTAAATGATTTGGTTGTAAATTTAATGATGTTGGTGTTTGTGGTGTACCTAGTGGTTTTGATGTTAAAAATGGTTGAACTAAAAGTTAAAGTTAAAACATTAATATAAATAATAAAAAAGACTACCTAAATAATCATAATGATATACATACGATGATTTTTAATTGGAGTGACACCTCCAGTTGCAAAAGCATCTTCGAATGGTAATTGCCCACCTGGTTGAGTTCTTGAACGTCTAGCATCTTGTTGTTGCTTAATATAACACTTTTTACATTTACTTGCACGTGGATAAAATTCACTAATAGGAAGTATTGATGATGTAAACCACCATTTTTGATGTAATGGATGTTGACAAGTTTGATATGTTACACCAGGTTTTTGTTCTGGAACTGGAATTTCATCAGTAATTTGTGATTGAGCGGCAGCTGTTGCAGCAACAGCAGCAGCACGGATTGGAGTTATTTTTGATGGTGTTTGATTGAGTGGGTTGATTGGAGATTGAACAGGGAGATTAGCTGGATTACCAGTATTATATACTGGATATTGGAATGAATTTTGGTGTGGAGTACCTGGATGACTAAAATTTTGAACTGGGAAACCCAATGATCCCATTAAACCGGCAGCTGCTGCTGCAGTTAAACTTTGAGTTGGTGTAAAATTACCAAGTTGTGGATTTGGTTGAACTATTCCGTGGGTTGGTGTTGTAATTGGTTGTGCTATTGGTGTTTGTTTAACAGGAGTTGTCATCATATTTGACATTATTGTGGTGTTACTTACTATTGGTGTAATACCAACTGGAAGTAGAGGATTCATTGGTGGTGCATTGGCTGCAACAGCAGAACCATGAAGTGGTGGTGAAGTATTACTAAGATATGATGGTGGTGGTACTGGTGATATATTTGTTGTAGTTGTTGCTTTGTTACTATTATTACTATTTACACTAATCATCATTGGGCTCATATCACCGCCACTACTTTCTTTCTTTTCTAATTTACCGCTTGAAGATAATACTGGTGAGTTGATTTGTTTAACTTTTGCTGGATCGACTTGGTCCCCATTTAATTCATGTCTAGAAATATGACGACTGAAATTTGCTTGTAGTGGTTTGTTACAGTCTAAAAAGAAACATGTGTAAAAACCGTCTTCATTCTTTATAAATAAATTTGGTCCATATTTTTCACGTTGATAGTTCATTAACCCTGGTCCTTCTGTTTTGCCTAATGAATTTGGTGTTGCTGGGGAACTACCATTACCACTTAATGTTGGTGTTGTTGTACTATTACTGCCATTAACTACGGGTGATGTTGTTACTAAAGAGTTTGGTGGTGATGCTGTAGTGGTAGTAGTGGTAGTAGTTGCTGTTGGTGATAAAATACCTAATGGATTTTGACTATAAATTGGCTCTCCCATATTTGGTATTGGTTGACCATAATATAAACCATATGGATTCATTTTTTTTTTTTTTAAAAATTTTTTTTGAAAAATCTAAATTAAAAAAATATTATTTGATTATTATAAACTATTTTTTATGTTTATTATATTATTTATTATTGAATATAATAATAAAAAAAAAGATATTTTATTTGGTTATCTATTATTACAATAAAAGTTATTTTTTTATTTAACAATTTTATTTTATTATTATTATATTATTATATTTATATTTATTTATATTTATATTTTATGTATATATACTATTCTATTTATATGTTATTTATATATACTTTATATTAACACACTTGTTTTATATGATTAAATGTGTTAAAAAAAAAAAAAATAATAAAAATTAAATAAAATAATTAAAACAAATATAAATATAAAAAAAAAAGTAATAAAACGAAAAAATAAAATTAAAAATTATAAAAAAAAGGATTTAATTAAATCAAAGTTGCAATGGGAATTGAATTAAATTAATTTTTTAAAATTTATTTTTATTTTTTTTATAAATTTGTAAATAAAAAAATTTTGAAAAAAATTTTTAAAAAAAATTTAAAAAAAATTTTAAAAAAAAAAAAAAAAAATTAAAAAATAAAATTTAAAAAAAATTCAAAAAAAACAAAATTTTTAACTGTCATTGTATGATAATATATAAACATAATTATTTTGAGAAAAATGGTTTTATTTGTTCCTAATATATAATTTTTAAATAATCAGTTTTTTACTATTACAACCTATTTTTTAATTTTTTTTGAATAAATAAAATAAAATAAATTAATAAAATAAATAAATAAATAAATAAATAAATAAATAAATAAATAAATAAAAAAAATAAATAAATAAATAATAAATAAATAAATAAATTGGTACTATTTCTTTAGTTTAACTACAATGCACGCTAGCTGATTTTTTATCAATTTTAATTATAACATAGTGATTCAGGATGAATGAACATAATTTAAAATATAACTTTATCACAAGCAGGAGAATGTTCAATAAATTATTAAAAGTAATATTTTATAGAAATAGGGTTTTCCTAAATTATATTAAAATAATAAAAATTTATCTTGATCCGGATCATTAGTTGGTAATCACAATTTAAAATAGTTCCGAATTAGTATTTATTTACCCAGCTTTACAAAATCAATACCCATAAATATTTTAATGAGTGTTCATTTTAAGGGCACCCCAATACTTTGCAAATACACTATAAACCAATAACCCAAGGTAAATTTATGTCAAAACCAAAGCTTTGAAATAATTCAGAGAAAAGATTGATCAATCAATCCTGTGGGTTAGTATACTTTATAAAACCCGAATTTTATAAATTAAAAATTTATAGTTATTCAATATTTTTTTAATTTTTATTTTCTTATCACACTTATCACCGATTTTCTACAAATCTCAACTTAAAGAATTCAAAGAAGATTTATAATAGTATTCTTTAAATAAATATCAAAACAATAAATAAAATTATTTTCCAAAAAATTCAAAATAAAGATGACAAGATATTATTGCATGGGATTTTTTTAATGCCCATTTCGCCATAATTTTTTTTACGAATATAAAAACCAGAGAAAAAAAAAACTGAAAATTTGTGTTAAAAATATCTTTTCTATAATTTTTTCAATTTTTTATTGTGTGGAAAGGCTTTTTTACACCACGCCATTTCGAAACCCATCGCACATAAAGAATTCCTTTAAAATTTTTATTTTTATTTTATTTTTATTTTATTTTATAATAAATTTTTATCAATTTTTATAAATTTTTATAAAAAATGGATGTTTGAAATTCCTATTACTGGTGGAAAAAATTTATTTAAAAAATACATATATACACAATCTTTTATATTTAAGTTAAAAAAAAAATGAAGTTTTTAATTTTCTTTTTCATTTTTTTAATTTTTAATTTTAAATTTGTTCTTTCAATTGCACCACCCACAAATGAATATAATTGCTTAAAAAATATAGTTACAAAATATAAACTATCAACAGCTTTTGTACCAGATACTGCTGGTGTATATCCATTTTGTTCAATAGGTTCTGTGTCATGCTATACAAATGGAAGTATTTCAAGCTTAAGATTAAATTGGGAAGCAACCACAACCGTTTCCCCAACAGCTAGTGACTTTTCATGCTTCCCATATTTCACTTTCTTACAACTATACCAATTCACTATTTCAACAACACTTTTATATTCAAAAATTCAAAATTTAAATACTTTGGTTTTGGCAGGGTCAAAAGGTATAACAACCATTAATAGTCAATTGGCAATATACGATCAATTGTAAATATTAGTTTTTTATATAAAAATTATTTTAATAATTTATTAACACCAACTTTTTTTATTACAAATTTTAGTTCAATTTACTCACAAGATTTTAACAGTGTTATAAAAATGTCATATTTAAATGGATTGGGATATGTTACTTTAGGTGGTGGTAAAATAACTCTAGAGACTGATAGTGCTGCAGTTAAAACAACATTGAGAACATTTTTATTTTACACTATGAACATACCTGATATGACAGGTTATACAGATCTACAGTATATTCAATTTTCTTTAAATGATGGATGGAATACAGCATCAGCAGCAAATATTTCAAAAATCGATTGTGTTAGTCTTAGTTTAACTTTTCCATCAACTCCATCAATTTCTTTTCCAAAACCTAAAAGTAGTAGTAGATTTTTTTATTATACAATATCAGGAGCCACTCTTACCAAACCCTCAGCAATTATTGATTTATCAACTTATAGTTTTTTAAAAAATATTCAAATTTTAAATCCTGGACCCAATTTTCATCTCAATAATGATATTCCTTTTAAACTTTCACAAGGAACTGGTCTACGTTGGGTTGGTGGATCTCTTACTAAATTCCCAACACTTTCCCAATATTCATCCTCTCTAGAAATTTCTAGTTCCATAAATACACCTCTTCCAGACTACACAGGGTCAATTAAATATTTAGTTTTTTCAAACAATTTAATTACTGGTTCAGTTTCATCATCCTGGTGTAACACCCATTTAGTTGTAACAAATAATAAAATGGTTGGGTAGGTCTTTAATTATACTTTTATTAATATACAAATCTTTATTTTTATTTTTACTAATTTTTTAATTTTTCAATCTAGTACATTGCCAAGCTGTATATATTGTTACCTAAATGATTCATCAGTTTATAATGATTTTTCAGGAAATTCATTTACCAATTTAGTGAACAATCCAATATGTACAACATTTGCACCAAAAATTTCAATTGTTAAAGTAAATAACTTTCCATATATTTTTGTAACCGGTACCGATATTGGCTTAAAGCCAACCTCTTATTGGGTATTTAATAGTACACTTAAATGTGGTACTTGGAACGCAGTTTCTTCTTCAAATTATTCATGTTCCATACCATCATTGAGCAAAGTTGAATATTTTTGGATTAATTTCGTACAACCAAATAACAAAAACTATACATTCCCAGCAATATCAAAACAACCAACTCCAACATCAATTGTAATAAATTCAAACAAAGCCACAATAACAGGTACATTTTTTTCGAGCTATTTAAACTATGTTCCCCAATCAATTACTGTTGGAAGTGCTACTTGTTCCGTTACATCATCTTCTTTTTATGAAATTCAGTGTACAATGACAACAACACCCTCAAATACCCAATTAGTAACCTTGAATACAAACTCATTATCAAAAAAAGTTTATATCAAAACAACAAATGCACTTCTTAACAACAAACCATGCCCAAATGATTGTAATGGTAATTCCAGAGGTATTTGTGATTTATCAACAGGACAATGTGTTTGTAATTCTGGATTTGCTTTGAATGACTGTTCTGGATATACCTGTGCAGACCCAACCTGTTCGAATGGAGGAACTTGTAATCAAGTAGAAGGTAAATGTGTTTGTGACCCTTCACATCAAGGAGAAAATTGTAATTTAAATTTTATTCAATGTCAAATTAATGGTGGTAAAATTTGTTCAGGTGCTGGTACTTGTGCTAATCAAACTGGTAGGTAAAAGCTTTATTAAAATAAAAAAAAAAAAAACAGTTAGATTAATAATTTTAAATTTTAAAAGGAATTTGTACATGCAATACTGGAAGAACTTTAGCAGATTGCTCAGGCTATAAAGTAAATATTTAAACCAAATCAATTTTCTTTCTATTTTTAATGCTTTTTCTAATCCAAATTTTAATTTTTAAAGTGTGATTCTCAAAATAATTGTAATGGCAATGGTGTTTGTGATGAAACTAAAGGCAAATGTGAATGTTATAACAATTGGCAAGGTATAGATTGTGATACACCATACAAAGATTGTGTTGACCCAACTTGCTCTAACCATGGCATATGTTTTAATCAAACAGGTTAGTATTAATATTTTTACTCTCTGAAGTAATTTTTTTCAAAATTTAAATATTAATGTTTTTATAAATTTATAAAGGTACTTGTCAATGTAATAGCTCGTGGCAAGGTGAATTTTGTGAATTAGTTTTCAAGCCATGTCCCAACAATTGTAATAACCATGGTTTATGTAATGACCAAACAGGAAAATGCTCATGCTCCCCAGAATATCAAGGGTTAGAATGCCAATATCCCTATCTACCATGTGAAAATGATTGCTCAGGATTTGGGTTATGTGATAATAAAACATCAGTATGTACTTGTTTTGAAGGAAGATTGGGTGATAGCTGCGAACTAATACAATGCAAGGATCCACAGTGTTCAGAAAATGGAAATTGTGACTATAGTTTAGGTGTCTGCTCATGTAATACACCATTCTTTGGTGATACTTGCAGTTTATCTCAATGCTCCGACCCAAATTGCTCTGGAAACGGCCAATGTATCTATGATACTGGAGTTTGTGGATGTGATAATGGATGGAAAGGTAATATCTGTCACGAGCCAATCTGTTTAACAAATTGTTCTAATAATGGTATATGTATTCAACCAGAAAAGTGCCAGTGCATTGAAAATAGAATATTTGACGATTGTAGTGGTATTCAATGTCTAGATCCAACATGTGGTGGAAATGGTCAATGTAATCATGATATTGGTATCTGTGAATGTAAAATCGAGTTTACAGGTGAAAACTGTACCTTTTCAAATCACTATGCATCAAGTGTTGAAAGTGTGGGTGAGGCTGGTGGCCAAGTTACAATTTATGGCTTCTTTGGCGATGAACACAAAGATCCACTTATTAGAATTGGAACTCTAGAATGCGAAATAGTTAACATCACACATGAATCTATAATATGTAATATTGGGGCAGGAACTGGAATTAAAGATATCTTTATTAGTCAAAATAATATTGATTGGGAGGGTAAATCATTATTCCAATATATTAAAGACTATGACCAATCAAATGAATGTACATCAGCATGCAACCTGAACAATGGTAAATGTGTAAATGGAAAGTGTGAATGTTATACAGGTTTCAAATCTTTTGATTGTAACTCATTAAATGACACAAATATTGGAGGAGGTAATTTAGTTGAAAGTAAACCTTCAATAGATGGTGGTTCAGGTATAATTCAAAACGGTGCAGCTCAATATAATATCTTAGTTGTATCTTTAGTTGAAGTCGATATTGGTGGTAAACATATTATCAAACATAATCTCGAAAATAATTGGAAATTGAACAACAAATTATCAAACGGTAGCTTTTATTATTTCGAACAACAATTAACAGATTCAGATACAAAAATTTCAACCACATTGGAAATAATAACAAATGATAAAGTTATAGAGTTTGCAAATATAAAATTCCCAATAGAAAAGAATTCAATAAAAGTTTATGTAAACATTTCAAACTATCAATATAAGAGCACACTTAATACCCTACAACTACATTATAAATCAATAACTTCAAAATTAGAAGACAGTAGTGAATGCAACCAAAATTCAAAAGAAATAAATATTAAAACCAATGACATAGAAAATAGCCAAGAAAAAGGATCAATTAATCACCAGAGTTATGTTACAATCGAAAATCAAAATAAACTCCTATATGGACGTTTTATAGATAGGGTTATAAGTAATGGAAGACCAACATTTGCTACTACATCAATTATTGAAAAGGATTCAAAATCTATTACAATTTCAATGAATCTACCACACTGTAATGAATGCCTAATAGATCCCGGTAACTATCAATATTTTTGAAATTATTTTTATTTTGCTATAATTTTTTATTAACATTTCATTTTTATAGATTTTTCAGTGTTAATATCACCAAATTTTGTTGATTCATGTAATAATAATTCCAAAAACAACTATATAATCCCTGTAGCCGTTGCTATACCTGTTGCTGGTGTTTCCGCTATTTCAGCAGCTTCCATTTTCTTTTATAAAAGAAGAATTAAAAACTTAGAAATGAAAAACATCTCAAAAAAACTAAATGAATTAAAAAATAAATAAAGCTAACCTAAAAGATGTTAAATACTTTAAAATAATTTAAAAATATTTTTTTTTCATCAGTTTTCTTTCTATAAAAAGTGAAAAATATTCAAATAAAAGTTAATTTATAAATTTTTTTCCAAAAAAAAAAAGAAAAAGAAATAACCTATATTTTATAATAAACAAATTATAATAAAAAAATATCTTTTTAAAAAAAAAGAAAAACAAATAATAATATTTTATTATTTGTGTAAAAAAAAAAGATTATTACACAAATACAAAAACCAACTTATTTTAGCCTAATTTTTTTATTTTTTTATTTATTTTTTATATCCTTCTATAACATCCTCTTGAAAAATAAGCATTCTGGAATGATCATAAACCGAGATTATTTCTTTAAAAAATTTTAAAAAAAATCCTGGTAAAAAGATATTTTTTATAATTTGATGTCAAATTTTTAGGATTTTCCATAAGGGTAAAAATTAAAAATAAAGATCAAAAAACTGGTTAAAAAAAATAAAATTTAAAGTAAATAAAAAAAGTATAAATAAAAATAACCTTTTTAAGTATTAAAAAATAAAAATAAAAACAAATAATAAATATTATAAACAATATATATTTTATTAATTTTATTAATTCTTCTTATTTAAAATGAAACTATTACTATCTTTAATTTTAATTTTTGCTTTATCGACTTCTTTCATCAATGCTTTCAAGATGCCACCCAAAGGCATTAAAGAAATTGATTGTGCTGCCAAAATTTCAAGTTTAAGTGGATATAACACTTTGTTTGATGTAGTATCAGCAAATGGAGTGTATCAAAATGGGGACCAAGAAGGACAAGCTTCAATTTATGAATCTGGTTATATCTCTGTCGACTATGCTAATCAACAGGTATATGTAGCATTTGGTCTTAATATCGATGGTAATGATGTCGTAGGCAAAACTTGGTTATTTTCAAAAAATGTAATTATAAAAATTTTTAAATTTAAAAAAAAACTATATTCTAATATTTTTTTAAAATAGCAAACCCAATATGTGGTACTTGATTACCAAACTTGTATTAAAGTTCCATATACTTCAGTAACTCCTATTACAAATGAATTTACCAAAGTTGGTGAAATTAATCTTGGTATGATTAATACCCAAATCCTCCAACCAACAATCTCAGACTCATCAACAATTCAAGAAATGTTTGTCGAAACTGAATATTGTTCACCATTAACTTCCAGAATTGTAAATGCCCCAAATAAAACACCTGGTTTTACATCAATGAATTTTTACAATTACCAAAACACTGTTTCCCCAGCAGATTTTGTGTTGCCAACTGAATGTTCAGATTTAAACTCCATCTCATAAGTTAATTAAATCATACCCAAAATTCATAAATCAATTGTTTTAAATAACAAGTAAATATTAATATTTTATATTTTTTAAATTAAAACTCATTGAGCTACTTGCAAAATAGAAGAAATGAATAATTTTTATGTGGTAATTATCTCACTCATTCAACAAGACGACATGGAGCTTATACATCTTCAAAGCGAAACTACCGGTACATCTGGAAAGCTACCGAACATTATTATTGATGAATTTCAAATAAAGCTAGAGAAACTAAACGAGACATGAAGCTCAGACATCAGAGTGAAACTACAACTGGAAAGTTACCTAACAATGTTAATATAAAAAAAAATAAAAAAATTAATAATTAAATAAACAAAATGAATTAAAATTGGTTTTAACCTTTACTCTAACCATTCACTTTGAAAAAAATTCGTGGCTAACGATTAAAACAAAAAGAATAAAATACATACCAGAACTAATGTTGTTGATTTAAAACTACAATAAAAATAATAATATTTGAATGAAAAAAATATATTATAGTTTATAGAAAAAAATTTTTATATTAATAATATGTTAATGAATTAACTAACCTTTACATTGTAGTTAGATCTGATTTTATAAAATAAATAAAATATTAAAAAAAAAAAAAAAAAAGATAAATTAAAATAAATCCAAATTTATTGTTAGCTTATAATTTAAAAAATACAAACATTAGTTTTTAAAAAATTAAAAACAGGTGCTATTTTAAAGAAAAAAAAATTGATTAGATAAGGTTTAATATTGTTTAAAAATTGAAATTAGAAATTAATTATTAAATAAAAACCTTTGATTTTGTAATTATTGTAAATAGTCTTTTTACATATAAATATAGAAAATGAAAATAAATTTTGAAGTCTTTTACCATATTAAATTAATATGGGAAATGAAAATATTTTGAAGTCTTTTAAATTATTAAATTAATGTGAGAAATTAAAATATTTTTAAGTCTTTTACCATAGAAAAAATTCAATTTTTCTAATAAAATTTATAAGTCTTTTACCATATAAAATTAATATGGAAAAAGACAGAAAAAAAAATAAATAAGTTATTCCAATTTTGGTAAAAAGAGAAAAAAATTATGTCTTTCGAATAAATTAATTTTTTACATTTAAAAAAAAATAAAAATAAGTTATTCCAATTTTGGTAAAAAAAGAAAAAAATTATGTCTTTCGATTAATTTTAAAAAAAAAATTCATATTTTGGAAAAAATAAAAAAAAAAAAATTCGAAAAAAAGCAATATGTCGAGTTTTTAGATTTCGAAATAGTCTAACATAAAAAAAATTACCTTTTTTTTATTGTATTTTGAAATTTCTGGGGGTGTAATTACAAATTTTTCGGCCAGAGCTAGGTTTTGTTCTTGTGAGTGTTGTGAGACTTTTTGGTAATGTTCCGGGTGAAACTACTTGGTCAAAATCACGACCGAATGTGAGTGTTCTGAGACTATTTGGTAATGTTCCGGGTGAAACTACTTGGTTAAAATAATCACCGAATGCGAGTGTTGTGAGATTATTTGGTAATGTGCCGGGTGTAACTACTTGGTTAAATTTAGCACTGAATGTGAGTGTTCTGAGACTATTTGGTAATGTTCCGGGTGTAACTACTTGGTTAAATTTAAAACCGAATGTGAGTGTTGTGAGACTATTTGGTAATGCACCGGGTAGAACTACTTGGTTAAAATCACAACCGAATGTGAGTGTTGTGAGACTATTTGGTAATGTTCCGGGTAGAACTACTTGGTTAAAATCACGACCGAATGTGAGTGTTGTGAGACTATTTGGTAATGTTCCGGGTGAAACTACTTGGTTAAATTTAACACCGAATGTGAGTGTTGTGAGACTATTTGGTAATGCACCGGGTAGAACTACTTGGTTAAAATCACGACCGAATGTGAGTGTTGTGAGACTATTTGGTAATGTGCCGGGTGAAAATAATTGGTTAAATTGATGACCGAATGTGAGTGTTCTGAGACTATTTGGCAATGTTCCGGGTGAAACTACTTGGTCAAAATAATCACCGAATGTGAGTGTTGCGAGATTATTTGGTAATGTTTCGGGTGAAACTACTTGGTTAAATTTAACACGGAATGTGAGTGTTGTGAGACTATTTGGTAATGTTCCGGGTAGAACTACTTGGTTAAAATCATAACCGAATGTGAGTGTTGTGAGACTATTTGGTAATGTTCCGGGTGAAACTACTTGGTCAAAATCACGACCGAATGTGAGTGTTGTGAGACTATTTGGTAATGCACCGGGTAGAACTACTTGGTTAAAATCACAAGCGAATGTGAGTGTTGTGAGACTATTTGGTAATGTGCCGGGTGAGACTACTTGGTTAAATTTAAAACCGAATGTGAGTGTTGTGAGACTATTTGGTAATGTGCCGGGTGAAACTACTTGGTTAAATTTAAAACCGAATGTGAGTGTTGTGAGACTATTTGGTAATGAACCGGGTGAAACTACTTGGTTAAAATCACTACTGAATGTGAGTGTTGTGAGACTATTTGGTAATGTTCCGGGTGAAACTACTTGGTTAAATTTAACACCGAATCTGAGTGCACCGAATGTGAGTGTTGTGAGACTATTTGGTAATGTTCCGGGTGAAACTACTTGGTTAAAATCACGACCGAATGTGAGTGTTCTGAGACTATTTGGTAATGTTCCGGGTGAAACTACTTGGTCAAAATAATCACCGAATGTGAGTGTTGTGAGATTATTTGGTAATGAACCGGGTAGAACCACTTGGTCAAAATAATCACCGAATGTGAGTGTTGTGAGACTATTTGGTAATGAACCGGGTAGAACTACTTGGTCAAAATCATCACCGAATGTGAGTGTTGTGAGACTATTTGGTAATGAACCGGGTGAAACTACTTGGTTAAAATCACTACTGAATGTGAGTGTTGTGAGACTATTTGGTAATGTGCCGGGTAGAATTGATTTGTTAAGTGGATGACCGAGTCTGAGTGTTGTGAGACTATTTGGTATTGTGTACAAATATAAATTTGTCAAAAAAGGTGGAAATTTATTTTTTTTTGGTAGTGGATCATCACACCACTTAAGTGATGTTATATATGATTTATCTTTAAACTGACGATAGCTTGATTTATCAAGATCTACAACCCTATGTTCAATAAACTTTAAAATATGTTTATGAATTTCTTTTCTTAAAACAATATTATTCCAAACTTTATACAAATATCTATAATAATAATTTAAGAGAAAACACCAATTAATATGCTTTTAATTAATATACTATATTATATTTATATTTATTGTATTTTTTGTACTTACCTATCACTAATGTTACTACTGTTTTTTAACTCTTCGCTTATAGGAAATTTTCCTGGGAAAGCAATTATTATGCCCAGAAGCTCATCCATTGTTTATATGAAAACATAAATAAAAAAAAAAATTTTAAAATAAATATTTATCAAAATTTTAAAAAAATTTTCCCAAAATAAATTAGAAAATTTTAAAATTTTTTTTGTTGCAAAAACGTTGTTATTGATAAATAATGAAGGGCGAGTTATAATTTTGAGTGTGATTTTTTATAAAGATATATTATTGAAACCACTTTTGATATAATTTTTGTATTATAAAAAATGAAAATTAATTTTATTTTTTTATTTTTTTTTTATTCATTTATAAATTTGGGAATGATTATTTGTCTGAAGATATAATTTATAGAAACAAGATTTATTATATAAAAATTATTTAAATTTATTCTATACAATTATAAATATCACAAGAAGGTCTCCAATCCGAAAATCACAATATTAAATCAGAGATTACAATTTTTCAAGAAAATTCATTAAACAATCTTTCAACACTGGTAATGATACTTCAGTTGGTAGATCAGAAGTTTTACCAGGTTCTCATACAAATAAAGGGGACCCATCAGCAAAACGATGAATGCAAAGAGAAATCAGAATAAATAAAACTTTAAAAAAGAATTCCAAAAAAAGAAAAAGCATCAAATTTATCAAAATCCATTGTTCGGAGTTCAAATGCAAATTGTTCATGAGTCATCATATTGAATACTTTAGAAGTTATCAAAGTAATAATTTTTTCCTTTTTTTTTCAAAATCCCAAATTCCTAAAATAAAAATAAACCAAATATTAAAAAATGTAAAAAAATTAATTTATAATATTTATAATTGAAGAGAATCTTTTTAATCTTCTTTTAATCTATATCTATATATAAGAATTAGAGTTCTAAAATTATCGTTATCTCCATTTTTACCGATTATCGTTATCGTGTTCATTATCCATTTTTTAAAAAAAATATTATCTCTTTTTTATCTTTATTTGAAAAAAAATTATTCATTTTTATCCAATAGATCCAAAATAACAGTTCAAATACGCAAATCAATATTTTTAAAAAAAAAAATATATAAATCATATTATAAAATCATATTTTTATTTAAAAAAAACGTAATAATTCCAAAAGTTGTTTTTATTTTTTTGTTATCACCATAGAATTATTTTTTACTATTATTTTTTTTTTATAATAATTTTTTTTTTTTTTTTTTTTTTTTTAAAAAATCTTACTTAATAATATAATTTATATTATTAGTGTAAGAGACGGTGTTTTATTAAATAAAATTTTTAAATGGTATGTGAGAGGATTTGTATTGTTATAGGTATTTGATTGGGAAATTGATCAAAGTGGTTTCTGGTAATTTATAAAAGGTTGATATTTTAGATCTAATGGTTTGGATATGGTTTGAATTTATTTGCTTATCTACTTTTAGGAAGTTGTTGTAGTTTGATTGGATCGTTCTTGCATATTCTAGTGAGGCGAGTTTGGTCCATTTGTGTTGGATGTCATTATAGTTTAATGATTTAGCAATTGCATTTGGGTTAATCTCTTTGTTAAATAGTTTGGTGCATACCCAAATCCAGACCTGGTGGAAGATAATTGAAATCATATTTCTGTAGGTCGGTGTTCTATCAAGATCGAAATCGAGATCTCTATAGCACCATCGGAATGGTTCATCTTGAGGGTGTATATGGTAGTCGTATTCGCTGCCACCATAGAATTTATCAAGTTTGGATTGAGGTGTCTTTCGGTAAATCAATGTGTTGGTACTTTTATTATAATTCCATCTGCTATCTTTACCAGTACTTTCATATAGGTATTCTTTTAGTGAATTTATATTAATATATTCTCGAGTTGAATTACAGAATAATAGTAGATGGCCATAAGGGTCATTGTTCATGGGTATATTACACATTGGGCATGTTCTTTTATGTAGAAGATTTATTGGTAGGCATCTTGCTTGGAATCTGAAAAGTGTATTTCTACCTTTCGGATCTTTGAGTTTTAATATATTATTGAATAATTGATCGTAACGGTATCCTCTAATATCCAGGGTAATTTGAAAGCATGTTTTTGGAATTTTTTCTGGTAGTTTCAATATATTTAGATATATATCTTTTAGCTTTATACCATTATTGTTTGTATCAATAATCGGATAAAGGTTGTTTGAGTGATTTCCAAAGTATTGTTTCCAGTGTTTCATAAATGAATATAAGAGTGAAGAAGTGTAGTTGTTTCGGTTGATTTGGAATTCCCAGCTGTTTTGATAAGCTGATTCGTAGGAGCCTATTTTTTTATAAACTAGAAATCTATTGAATAACCAAATTTTTTGAGCAATTTGTCTTTTTTTAATATCCCAGAGGTTCCAACCTCCTTTTTCCATTGGAAAGAGTGATCTTTGGTTTGACATTAAGGATACTGTATTTTTTCCTCCAATTGAGAAACCACCTGAGCTTTTAACGTTAGGGGCTGATAGAAACCAAATAACAAGTTTATCGATTTCTTTCATTTCTTGGTCATTAAAGTCTTCTATATATTGATGATATATAAGTTTGGATAGTGCAAATGACTTGAGTATGTTGATTTTCGTTTTGATTGTTGCGCCTGTTGATTTCCATAATACAAGGGATGCGCGGATGCTTTTGAGGATTTCGGGTAATTTACGTACTATACCTTGGCTATCAAAATAGTAGCCTAGGTATCGTTGAGGTGTGTTGGCAATAGGTATTGGTGATGAGTGGGTGCCACAGTCTCCTATAATGATTGAAGTAGATTTATCTATGTTAACTTTTGAGGAGGTTGCTCTGCAAAAGTCATCGAAATGTTTCAGTATTATAGTTTGTTCGTGGTAGTTAGAAGCAAAGGTAGAGGAATCGTCAGCAAAGCATTGCATTTTTTCTCTTTGATTTGTATTAAGGCACAGTGGTAGACCAGCAATATTCTTATCATTAATAATTGTTCGTGCAAGACATTCAAGTACCAAGATAAATAGGGTTGGAGATAAGGGATCGCCCTGTTTAACACCTCTTTCGATGGGGAAAGGATTAGTTTGATGTCCATTGACTTCTATTTTTGCACTTGAACCTGTTAGTAGTCCCATTATTAGATTTATAATATTGTTTGGAATTTGAATATGATGTAAGGTTCTTTTTATTGAATCGTGGGATATTGAATCGAAAGCTTTTTCGAAATCGTAGAATGTGATAATTCCTGGAATATTGAATTTTTTGAGGAAAGTAATGATGTTTTCCATTGTTATAATATGGTCAATAATGAATCTATCTTGTGTAAATCCTTTTTGGTTTCTATTGATAACTTTTGGTAGTATTTTTAAAAGTCTATTATTTAACACTTTGGCAAAAATTTTGTAAAGACTGTTGGTGAGTGTTATTGGTCTTCTATTTTTAATTAGAAGTGGATCTCCTTTTTTAGGAAGAGTGATAACTAGGCCTTGTTTAAAAGAATCTGAAATAGTTGAGGGATCTTTAAGAGCATCATTGAACGCTGACTTAAGTATTGGTATTAGATGTTTTTTATGTGTAATAAAAAAGGCGTTTGTTATACCGTCTGGTCCGGGGGATTTATGAGGATTTGATGATTTAATAGCATCGTTAATTTCTGAATCGGTGAATGGTGAGCCGAGATCAACCCATGATTCATCTTTTTTAATTATCCAATTTGCTAGTAATTTGTTGTGAGTTGTTGAGCAATCTTTTTTTTTTGAGTATAAGTGTTTAAAATATTTTAGGAATTCATTCTCAATTGCTTTTTGATTTTCTATTGTTGTTCCATTATCGTCTTTAATAGCTGTTATTTGGTTTTGCTTCGATCTCTTGTGGAGAATTGATGATAAGTATCTTGATGGTATTTCGCCTTGTGTGTATCTTGTTAGATCATTGTAGAATGTATTTTCAAGTTTCTTGGTTTCAATTATAGAGAAAAGAGTTGCTTCAGCTTCTTTTGCTAAATCTGGGTGGAGCATTAATTTTTTAAGATTGTTAATTTGAACTTGGGTTCTATTCAGGTATTCCATTTGGTGTCTTTTGTAAAAGACGATGATTTCCTTCATTAGATTTTCTAGGTTTTGGAATTTGAAGTTTGATTGATTGACTGGTATTGATATGGCTTTGAGGTGGGCTTTAAGTAGTGTGATAACACTGTGGGATTTAGCAACTAGGGGATTTAGTTTCCACCTTGGCTTTTTAGGAGCTGGTGAACAGTTGATTACGTTAATGGTAGTAGAGAGGATTTTATGATCGGAGTAAGATGTGTATCTAATCTCGAGGTTTTGGTTTGATGGGTTTATGAGTCTTTTGTCTATGTAGATTCTATCTAGTCGTTTGTCACCTGAACCATTTCTGTGTGAGAAAGTGTTTCTGGTTAGTTTGTAATCTATATCGTGCAGATTGTTGAGATTAACCAGAGACTCTATTAATAAGCTTAGGCTTTCTTCCTTCAGATTTTTATCGGGATGGTTTAGTACCTCTTTGTAATCGGCGCAATTGAAGTCGCCAATGATGATTTGTAGTGGTATCGAATTGTTAATGTTTGTGTTATTGTATAGGCTATTATAAAGGTCAAGCAGTTGGTCAGCAAATTCATTTCTTTGGTTCTTATCTGCTGGTGCGTATATTGCGAGTAGTCTTATAGTATTTGATGATATTGTTATATCTGCGATGGTAGCTCTACCAGTGATAATAGCTATTTGTTTGATACTAATTATGTTTGGGTTGTGATTGACGATGGCCACGCCGGTTCCCATTCCATTAACATTTGTTAGTGAACCTTTATGATCGTCGTGGAATTTCGAATAAACTGCGTTTAGTTCATTGAGAATTGTGATAGTTGGATGGTTTTTGTTGTTAGGTAATGTATTAACCACGTTTTCATTTTTTAAAGTGTATGTATCTTTGGTACCACAGCCACCGATATTCCACTGGTTGATTTGGAGTGTAACCATTTACTTTGTTTTGGGAGCAGGGAAAGTACTGCTTCTAGAACGAGTTGGTGGTAGATTTGGGATTGCGGTGGTAGTAGTGGTTTTTTTTGTTGGTTTTTGTTGTGACTCTTTATTGGCCTCAATTGGAGTTGACCCGATTGATATTTGTGGATTATTATTTTCAACTGATTTGGCGAAGTTAGCAATTGTTATTTGAGTCAATGGTGATTTGTTTTTGTTTTGGATTGAGGAAAAAGTTGGTGTTTTTGGTGAATCCATTGAATCGAGGGTAGCTCTAATTTTTGATTGAATTGGTGAGAAAATGGAGTCACCCAATGGAATATGATTTTTCTGGTCATCGATTGGATTTGCAATTGGGGCGGGTTTTTGTGTGTTTGATGTTGATGTTTGGACTGTATCCTTTAGTACGGCATTAGTGACATCTTTTGGTTTATTGTTGGTGGTGGGTTCTTTTGGGTGCTTTTGAGATTTCTCTCTGTGTAGTATTCTACTACTGCTTCTAACAGTGACTATAACATTTCTATAAGATATTCTGGATGAACTCATGTCTTCACCAATTACCATTTTAGTTATAGGGTCGTAGTTGTCTGGGTACATTATAAAGAAGTTTGTGTACTGTCCAAAGTGTTTAATATGATGGAGGGTTGGTTTCATGCCGCCTTCACTTGGATTAAGTATACCGTGCTCCGTTTGTTTGATGAGGTTTTCTTCATTTGTTTTTAAGGTGATTGTCATGATGTGATGATCGTGACAAGATAATCTGAAGTGGAGTTTGTGTTGGTACCTTAGGTCAATTAGTTTTGGTATTTTGTCCAATGATATATCAATTTTGATACTATCCTTGTTTTGACCTACGTTTGGGATTGTGCAACAGTCGCTTTCAACGATTAGTTTGATGATTTTGTCCTTGGTATCTTTTGGGATATCTTTTCCTAAGTAAAGTGATAGTCGATATAGGCCACCGTTTCTTTCACGCGAGGTGAGTTGATTTATTTTTTTGATTGATAAATCAACATTAGACAACAGTTCGTAAACGTGTTTCTTCGTTGCTGGGGTGTTGTGGTTGATGGGGCTGTTAAACTCATCATATATGGTTTCAGATGAGATAGATGATGAATCAGACATATCGGTAAAAGGCTGGAAATGCGGGATTGATCAGTGGTTTTTTGGATATAAGTGTAAAGTGTGGGGATAAGATGGAATAGCTGTAGATTGAGGGTTAATCTAAAAGGTTGTTAAAGATTGAAGATCTTTGGATATTAGATTGATGATGGTTTTTGGAGTGTTGTTTTTATTTCTTGGGAAGGTGTTTGGAGTTTGGAAAAGATGTGTTGTTGTTTATCTTTTCAAGATCTGTCGAATGGTGTAAAAATCAGCCTACAATTCGGTAGCTATAAAAAGTTCGATTTTATATGATGTTAACACTTGTCGAGGTTTTTTCGTTTTTATAATAATAGTATATTATTATAAATAGACCCAAAAAATAACTAGATTGCATCAACATTAGGTTTTCTTTTAAAAGTAAAGATAACTAAACGCAAATCACTTGGAAGAGATCCACAAAAAAATCAAAAAGATGCCGCGACCTGGAATCGAACCAGGGTCAAAGCAGCCACAATGCTATGTACTACCACTATACTATCACGGCAATTTTATGAAAATATCTAATAAAGTGCAATATGCACAACTAAGGAGTGAGGTGACCAACTTCAAAGAAAAAGGGAAATTTCTTAATTTATATTATTAATTTGAACTCCTACTTTATATGTTCAAACCTTATGGGGGTCATATACTACAAATATTAGAATATCCTATAGGTCACTTTTTTTAATTAAGCACGAATTTTCTGATCACCTCTCCTCTTCGTTGATCAAAGTGTATTTTATTTGTTTAGGTGTTATAAAACATTAGAGTATTAATAAAATTTAATAAAAATGGTTTTTTTTATTTATTTAATTCGAGCATTACTTCATTTAAATTTAATTTAGGATAATAATATGAGAATATATTATTTACAAGCCACAAAAAAACTGAATGCCCTCTAAACTTTTGAACAGTTTTTATAATAAATTCATAGTTTTTGTCTAGATATTTTCTAATAACTATGTTGTTGATGTTTGTTTGAATGTCTTTATTTTTTTTTATTGGTTCCCTGACATAGCATAGATTATCAGAATGATTAAAAGTGTTAATAAGATTGTTACCAATTGAAATAACTCTAAATAAAAAATTAGATGAATGTTAATGTTAGTATTTTAAAATGATTTATTAATTAGTTTGATTTATTTAACTTACAGATTTATAGGCATAGTATTGTTTTTAATTAAATATTGGTTAAATGCTATCATAACAACCTTTAACGATACTACATGATCGACTGTGTAACCTTCTTTTTTATTATTATAATCCAATAACTCGTTATTTGTAAATTCGCGCAAAACAATTAGATTTTCAAACTTTTTTTTTTTTAATATTGGAACCAATTGAAACCCTTCATTTTCACCCAATTCCCAATCACATCCTTCTTGAAATATAAATTCTTGATTTAAATTAATTGAGGATTTATCATCCATCTAATAGAATTTTTTAAAAAAAAATATTTAATAAAAAAAAATTGAAAAAAAATTTAAAAATTTAAAAAAAAAATTTTAAAAATGAAAAATAATAAACCGAAAGTATTTTAACAAAATTATTTTATGCTTTATAAAAAAGTATATAATAAAAATGTTTAAATACTGGAGCTAATTATTTATTAAATCAACTGAAATATTGTTATTATTAATCAATCATCATTATTATAATTTAAATATATATATAAATATTTTTTTTTTTAAAATTTTTAATTTTTTATTTAAATAATAAAGATTTGTCATGAGACCTACTAGCAGTTTAATCATTATAATAATTAACTGACAGTTAATCTCTTGTTACTTTTCTTCTTCCAATTATATAGCACCTACACGTCTATCTATAACACAGAATGCAAGCGACTCATGATATAATTGGTTTTGGAATAATTTTAAAAAATTATCCATAAATTTTTTTCAAAACAAAATAATTGATAAAAGATTATGGGAAAAAAAAAATTTGTAAAAAAAAAAAAAAAAAAAAAAAAAAAAAAAAAAAAAAATTAATTTAAATAAAAAATACTAAATATTATTCAATAAAATTGCAATTAAAGTAATGTATTAAAGGTTTTTTTTTTATTATAATTAAAAATACACGATTTATATGAAGGATTTTTAGGATCGAGTTTTAGGAAAAAGGGTCCGGAAAATTTAGGATCAATCCTAGTTTTAAACCTCGATCCTGAGCTATACTTTTCATATTTGTTTATGGTTCTTTTTCTACAAGTGTTTTTGGTAAAACCAAAGTGGTATTCTTCTGAAGATTTCATTTATTAGTTCATTTATTTCTCTGAAGAGTTCATTTACTCCTCTGAAGAGTTCATTTACTCCTCTGAAGAGCTCATTTACTCCTCTGAAGAGCTCATTTACTCCTCTGAAGAGTTCATTTACTCCTCTGAAGAGCTCATTTATTCCTCTGAAGAGTTCATTTATTCTTCTGAAGAGTTCATTTATTAGTTCATTTACTTCTCTGAAGAGTTCATTTACTCCTCTGAAGAGCTCATTTACTCCTCTGAAGAGCTCATTTACTCCTCTGAAGAGTTCATTTATTCTTCTGAAGAGTTCATTTCATCAAAACTTGAATCTTTATTCTCTCTTTACTTTCTTTATTACTTTCACCCCCTTCATCATATTCATTTTTTGGTTTGATTGGAGTAATTTTGCTGATATCTTCTGTTTATTTTGATCAATTGTTTTATTACATAAAAGCCAAACAATTCGGGTTCTTTACAGGTTATTCAAGACTCTTTTTGATTGTTTAAAATATTATAAAAGAAATAAATTGTATACCATAATCGATGTGTGTATTGTTGTGGTTGAACAACAAAAATAAAAAATTAAAAAAAAAAAATTTTTTATGAAAGAAATTTTTAAAAAAATAATTAAAAAAAATTTTTAAAAAAAAAAAAAATTAAAAAAAAAAAAATTAAAAAAAAAAAATTAAAAAAAAAAAAAATTAAAAAATTTTAAAAAAAAATTTAAAAAAAAAAAAATTAAAAAAAAAAAATAAATATTGGTCATCAAAATATTATTTTATTTAAATTATCACTTTCATTGGTGTCATCTTCATCTAATAAAATACTATAATGATTTTCATCGTGAATGTCACCCTACAATACTTGAATTACAGCTTCTGACGACATGTCATATAATGATCTTTTACCCACAAAAAAAGAAAAATCATTTCCTTTGTTCATCTTTTGAAAAAATTTTACCATCAATAATTTTTGAAATAATATTTTATTATTGTTTTTAGAATTATTTTTATTATTGTTTTTTAATGATTTTAAACTTTTTTGGTATGAATTTTTGGTAATATTTGAAAAATTTGATTTAGTTTTAATTCATCATATTCTTGATACATTCATTACTTTACCAAAACTTCTAAAACTTTTTGGAAATTTGATTTGCTTGTATAACTGACAACTCTTTCATTTTTTAATGATGCAACTCTTATAAAAAACTAATAATAATTATATTTTATTTAAAAAGTAAATTATTATATTTTTCACCAGAAGGTTTAGTATTGATGGTATTATTTTGAAATAAGTGAATCAATTATATCAGATGTATCAGCATATTTTGAATTAGGTAATTCTAAAATTATAACCGCAGTTTTATAGACCTAAATCATGATCTTTATCACTCAGTATCCAATCTATTTTTGATAGAGCAATAGTTAGATGTCACTTTTCAACCAGCTATACAAAAAACAGAAAAATTAATAGAGCAATATTAAAAAACAAATAGGACATTATACTCATAAAAAATACAAAAAAAATTATTAAATATTGTATTAAAAAAAATAAAAAATAAACTATAAATTATAAAAAAAACAAATAAAATAATTATAATCTTTATTTAATAAATATTTTTTATTTTATTTATAAATATATTACCAATTTATATAAAGATTAAAATTTATATAATAAAATAATTAATCTTTTTTTTTTTCAAATCTTTTTTTCAATGTAAAAGTTTACCTAGGTATTTTGGATATCAAACGAGAGAATATATTAAAATAAATATTATAAATCTAAATTTTAAATAAAATATAAGGTTAAAACTATTCTATAAAGTGAAATTCATTAAATATAAATTATAATTAATTATTAAGACAATTGTTTTTTTGTTGTTTTTTTTTTTTTATTTTTTTTTTTATGGGTTAAAATTTTTTAATTTTTTTAAAAAGACTATTCAAATTTTTGTATTTTTTTAATTAATTAAAAATTATAATTTTCATACCCCACACATTTTTTTCCAGAAAGAACTGGTTTTTTTTACAATAGCTCAACCTTAGAATTTTCATTCGTTTTTTTACCCTTGTACATTATTCCTTTTATTTTTTTTTC
>NW_003519656.1:0-8128 GCF_000190715.1 Dictyostelium purpureum | reverse complement strand
TTTTTTATTTTTTTTATTAATTAAAAATTATAATTTTCATACCACACACATATTTTTTCATTAATCAACTTCATTTTTTTTACAATAGCTCAACCTTAATAATATTCATTCGTTTTTTTACACTTGTACATTATTCCTTTTATTTTTTTTTCGTTATTTATTTTGTAAAATATAAATCTTTTGTTTGTGTATATTTTCATTTTATTTTTTTGTTTGTGTAAATTTCTTTTTTTTTTTGTTTTTTATTTGTAAATAATATATATCTTTTTTTGTTTGTAAATAATATTTTTTTCCTTTTTTATTTGTAAATAATATTTTTTTTTGTATATATCTTTTTTTGTAAATAGTATTTATCCTTTTTTGTTTTTAAATTATATTTCTTTTTTTTTTTGTAAATAGTATTTATCCTTTTTTGTTTTTAAATTATATTTGTTTTTTTTTCCCCCAGATAATTGTAAAAAAAATGGAGGATTTTTTATTAATGTGTATTTATTTATTTATTGTTGGTATCATTAGTTTTATTTTATCTTTTAGTATTGGAATTGCATGTTTAAAGATGACAGCTGTGTAAAAGTCGACTGCCAATACTGGGAAAATCACCAACAACAGGAACAAAACCAAAAAAACCAACAAAACCAACAACTCCAACAAAGCCAACAAAGCCAACAAAGCCAACATCAACAAAACCATCAAAACCAACAAAACCAACAAAATTCTCAAGAGTTGGATCAAGAGGATGAAAATGTTTTAGCAAAACCTAAAAAAGTAATT
The DNA here is from genome assembly GCF_000190715.1 of Dictyostelium purpureum. Taxonomy (NCBI): domain Eukaryota; phylum Evosea; class Eumycetozoa; order Dictyosteliales; family Dictyosteliaceae; genus Dictyostelium; species Dictyostelium purpureum. The sequence continues at coordinate 7,357 of NW_003519656.1, read as the reverse complement.
TTCAAACCAGAAGAGCTCCACCCACTAATGAAATGGAAATCAATTACAAATATTGGAGCAGGTTTATATAATATTGGTAATACATGTTTTATGAACTCTGTTCTCCAATGCCTTACATATTCACCAGCATTAGCAAACTATATGATCTCAGGTGAACATAGCAAAAATTGTACCAATAAAAGTTTTTGTATTTTCTGTTCTATAGAAATTCACATTATTGCCAGTCACAAAGCTACTGGTAAAGCTACAACTCCATTGGTAATTGCTAAAAATATAGAAAAGGTTGCACCAACATTTAGAATTGGTCGTCAAGAAGATTCACACGAATTTTTTTGTTTTGTAATTGATTCTCTTCAAAAGGTTTGTCTTTCAAAATTTCCAAAAGGTTCAATAAGTCCACGTGATTCAATGACAACCGTAATTGGTTCCATATTTGGTGGTTATCTCAGAAGTCAAGTTAAATGTACAGTTTGCCAATATGAATCAAATACATTCGACGAATTTATGGATTTATGTGTCGAAATCAACCAGGCAAACTCTTTAACTAAAGGACTTCAAAATTTTGTAAAACCAGAAATCCTTGATGGCGAAAATGGCTATAAATGTAAAAAATGTAATAAGTTGGTAAAAGCAGAAAAAAGTTTACAAATTGAAATCTCACCTCCAGTTTTAACAGTTCAAATTAAACGTTTCTCATTTTTGAATTCGTATGGTGGTAAAGATAATAAGCATATTCAATTTGGTCAAACTTTAGACCTTTCACCATATATGACCCAAAAAAATGTAATTATATAATTAAATAATTTAATATCAATAGTTATTTATAATAATATTAATAAATTTTTTTATTACAAAATTTTAGGATTATTCAATCTATGATTTAAATTCAGTATTGGTTCATTTAGGTGATAGCGCAAATTCAGGTCATTATTACTGCTATGTTAAAGGTTCAAATGGTGTATGGTATAAAATGGATGATTCAATGGTTTCACAAGTTAGTATACAAAGCTGTATTACGTTCAAAGGCCTATAATGTATTCTATACCAAGGGATATACTGAAAGATCCATCAACACAAATTCAGTTATCCCTAAAAATACATTGGGTCTAAAGAGAAAATTAGAAGATGAAGTTAGTGAACTACCAAAACAAGATATTAAGAAACAATTCAAAATTAGTGAAACTGAAAAGAAACCAATTGTTGAAGAAAAGAATTCACCAGTATCAAATGGTTCAAATCCAACCAACACAGCTGCACCAATTAAAGTTGTATCAACAGGAGCTAAAAGAAAATTAGAAGATGAAGTTAGTGAACTACCAAAACAAGATATTAAAAAACAATTCAAAATTAGTGAAAATGAAAAGAAATCAATTTTTTAAAGAAAAGGAATCACTAGTATCAATAGCTCTAAACCAACCAACACAGCTGCTTCCGATAAAGTTGTATCAACACTAGCTATAGTTAAAATCACCAGTTTTTAATGCTACCAAAACAAGAGACACAACAACCGCATCAGTATCAACCATCACAGAAACAGGAGTCACCAATAGATTATAATCATACTGCTACATTCAATACACAGCACCCGCAACTATAAACATTATTCATTCTGTATGTACCACTATACTCAAGTGCACAGTATCACTATTGTAATATTTTATTATGTTAAAGTAAGTAATTTAAACATTCAAATATATACATTAAAAATAAAACATATATTAATTTATTCATTATTTAATTACAGAGAGGGTAATATTACCAGATCAATTTATAATCATGAAATAGATGGCGATTAAATTAATAATTAAATCGTTTCATATTATAATTCAAATAACCATAATTATTTCTAGAATAAATATAATCAATCTTTACTTTTCAAATAATGATGCTTTTCAATCTAATCGACATTGAACATACCAACTTTATTCTGGCCAAGCAACTATGGTATAACATTAAAACCTTTTAGATGAATATAAGAACTAGCAGTCCTCACCTGGTATTATCTAGTGCATCAATTATGAAGAGAATATAAAGTACTAATACCTGAAACTCATTCAGTCCAAATTGTTGAACCCATCAAAAGATTTCCCAAGTATTCTCAAGTCATATATTACTTCACCATAATTAAATTTACAAATAACAGATAAAAAAGTATATTTAGTACTATTTAATTATTATTATCATTCATTTCTATATTTCATAAAGAGTTAGTTTTATAATTATAGATTAAATATTAATTAATAAAAAATAAAGATTTAACATTTATAACATATTTTTAAAAAACTTTTATTTTCATATTTTATTTTATTCTTCCCCCTACTGGGATATATACACAAATATTTAAAGGAGCAACTTTACAGAGTTACAGATCGATATGATTACTATTAAATTATTTAAACTATATGAATATCTTCGGCCTTTGATTTGGCTAATTTAAAACCAATAAAAAAATAATAAAAATAATAAAATAAAATATGAAAATAAAAGTTTTTTAAAAATCTCTTTGATTCTATCACCATTGATTTCTTTTGAAGTATCATGAACAGTGTGGAAAGATTTTTTACTACTGAATTTATCTTGAATAATTGTAATCTCTGATTTAATATTGTAATTTTCGGATTGAAGACCTTCTTGAGCTAATTCTAATTGTTCTAAAAGTTCTCTACATTAATTATATTTAAATGAGCATCAAAGAATTATTAGTATGAAAAACCTGAAGATTCAAAATCTACTTTATTTTTTTATTTCTATTCAAATTTATTTAAAATACACATATTTATAATTATTAAAAATTAAAAAATTCCCCTTTTTTTAAATTAATAAAAATTTTCATTGTAATAATTATTTTAATCAAAATTTTAACATACAATAACATATTTTTTAATTATCAATCTATATTGTTTTTTTTTTATTAATTATTATAATTTATTTTTTTATTTTTTATTTTTATTATTAATATTATTAAATACTTTTTAGAAATGAAAAAGTTACTTTGGTGTTTAATATATCATTCTTTAGAGAATTCAATAAAATTTTTATTTAAAATATTAGATTTAATTAAAGTGTTCAATTTTAAATAAATATAAAGAAAAATGAAATACAACTTTTAACATTCTTTAATTTAAAAAAAAAAAAAAATATTTTAAACAGTTCTAATTTTTTATTTTTTATAAATTATATTTTTTTTTTTTTAATTCATTAAAAATAATAGCTTTCAAAATTATAATCACATAATATTTTTTTTTAATTCATAAAAAATAATAGCTTTCAAAATTATAATCACATAATATTTTTTTAAAGATTATTTTTTTATAACCCTTTATCATTGAAACATTCCTATATTTCCTTTCAAAAATCTTTTCTATTATAGTATCCAATAAAAAAATGTACAACTCCAATAATAATAATAATAATCAAGATCTATCGAGCTCAACAGAAATTCATCAAGAAAAAAATCAAATAAACTCAAATATTTTCGAAAACTGCGCTTTTGTTTTTGACAAAACCATTAACCTTAAAAGAAAAAATCAGTTAATTAAAATTATTAAAAAGAATGGAGGCAAAAGCTGCTACTCATGCACAAAGGTAAATATATAACTTGTTTAATTGAAATTAATATTTAAAAATAATACTAATTATTATTAAAGGACACACATTTAATCACCACTAAAGAAGGCTATTTAGAGAAGACCCAAAAAGTTGAACAAGCTCTTTCTTTGGGTATCCCAATTTTGGTTAAAGAATTTGTCCATGATTGTGTATTAAAAAAAGAATTAATTCCTGTTGAAACCTTTTTAGTATCATTCTTAACATCTGTAAGTAGTAACTATAGAAATAAAAAATTAATTATTTAAATTCTAATATTTACCTTTTTTACAATTAGAATGCATCTATTTTATCCTCATCACAAGAGTTAGAGGTAAAATCAAATGATGTATATAAAAATATGCTTTCCTCCGTTAATAAAGTTAATCTTGATGATAATACAGTAACAACAACCGAAACTACAAAAAATAGCTCGCCAATCATCTCTTTGATTGCTTTAGAAGAAATAAATGGTAATAGTGCTAATACAGCTCAATGCAATCAACAATTTTTAGAAGCCGAAAATCAAGCACTAAAAGATAAAATCAAAGAGATTGAATATGAATTTAAATGCTATAAAATTGCAAAGGAGAATTTAGAAATAGAAAAAGATTTAGAAATAAAAAAATTAAAAGAAGTTCAAAGATATAATAGTACAGTCAAAGAATCACTCTTAAGAGATCTCGAGAATAGATGTAAAGAAGTTATTGATTTAGAATTTATATTAGAAGAATATCAAGCTCGTAATGCTAAACTTACAGACCGTTTGAAAAGTTCCAATAAACCAGATGGAAGTGATGAAGAGAAAAAAATAATCCAAACAAAACTCGACCAAATGACCACATTAAAAATTCAATTAGATAATGAAAATACTCAACTCAATTCTGAAATTGAAGGATTAAAAAAATTACACTCCCTCAGAGGCCATCATATTTTTGGTTTAGAAAATAATATATCAAGTAATCAAGAGAGTCAATCTAAAATACCAATTAATCATCAAAACCAAACAATACTAAATGAAGGTATTAAAAATGAGCTCGAAGGAGTTAAATCAAAAAAATCTGAAAAGTTGGGTGCTCGTATTGCAAGATTTTTTAGATGTGGTAGAAGTAATAGTGGTAGTGCTAAATTAGAATCAAACAATTCAAATAAATCCTCAACTAGTAAACTACCATCTTCATCATCATCAAATAATTCAACATCACCATCAACATTTTATAAAAATAACAACACCTCACCATTGGTACCTCCACCACATTTACCACCATTACCAGCTTGGAGATATAAATATATCTCTTTAGTTCTACCAAATTCACTTGCCAAACCATCTTCTGGAGTACAGAACTTGTAAATTCAAAAATAAAAAAATTTAAAAATGAATGATTCAAATTATAATCGATCATTCAACAGACGATTAATCAAAAAACAATTTATCATCAATTGATTCAAATACTAAAACAATAGAATGCAATTACATTTCAACTGAAAAGTTATCGAATACTCTTGCTTCTGTTGTTAAAGTAGATCAAGATGATAAGCAAACAACATTACAAATAATAGTTCACCAATCATTTCATTAAATACTTCAGAAGATATTCTGGTTATAGTGCAAGTACCACAGATTAAGCAAACAACAAATTTTAATTAAAGTATAACTTAAAAGACGAGCCATTAATTTTATTTTTATAATCACCAAATACTCATTCAGCCCAAATTGTTGAACCCATCAAAAGATTTCCCAAGTATTCTCAAGTCATATATTACTTCACCATAATTAAATTTACAAATAACAGATAAAAAAGTATATTTAGTACTATTTAATTATTATTATCATCATTTCTATATTTCATAAAGAGTTAGTTTTATAATTATAGATTAAATATTAATTAATAAAAAATAAAGATTTAACATTTATAACATATTTTTAAAAAACTTTTATTTTTATTTTCATATTTTATTTTATTATTTTTATTATTTTTTTATTGGTTTTAAATTAGCCAAATCAAAGGCCGAAGATATTCATATAGTATAAATAATTTAATAGTAATCATATCGATCTGTAACTCTGTAAAGTTGCTCCTTTATATTTGTGTATATATCCCAGTAGGGGGAAGAATATCTGATTTAATTGTTTACTTATTTCATATTCATTATAAGCTGTCTTTAGGTGTTGTCTGTCATTCTTTCAAAAGTATACCCCCAATTTTTAGTAAATATCAACACGTTATCATAGCCATTTTAAATTTTTAAAATAATTTATTTTTAAAATAATATTTATTTTTAAAATAATATTTATTTTTAAAAATCTAATAATTTTTTAAAAAAAAATTTTTTTTATTTTTTTATTTTTATTTTTTTATTTTTATTTTTTTATTTTTGTTTTTTTCAATACACAACAAACAAACAAACACATAAATAGTTTTAATAATGTAAACCATAGCACATCCAAAAAATAATAATAAAAATTTTAACATTACTGAAAATATGTCTTAAAACCTTTCTAGAACAAGTATGTAAATTAATACATTATTTTAAAACAACAACAACAACAACAACAACAACAACAACAACAACAACAACAACAACAACAACAAACCCATATACATATAGAAAATAAGGAAAAGGATAAACTTCAGCTTTTGTTAATATTGTTCAAATAGTGAAACAGTCTAATGGTTTTAGCTTATCAAATATATTTAAAATATGCGTTCGAAGAGTCTTTCCAGTCTGAAGAGCTACCTACCACCTTCAGCAGCACAGCCTGCAGCAGCAGCACCCGATGCAGTGATGGTCCTGAAAAATGTGAGGCGTTTTATTAATTATATAATAATAAGTCGAATTTGGTGATGTTTGGGTGTGACTGTTATTTCTTAATGAAGACTGCCTTTGGTTTGACACTATATTAATTTATAAAATGTTTTAATATTAGGACTTCAAGGGCTCATCAGATAGTAGTTCATCATCAGCCATCAGTTCATAGCCATTAAAAAACATTTTCACCATCTCCCAAACTGCTTCAAGTGCCCTGCCATTAGGGAAAACGATCAAGTATTAAAAGTCAATTATTCAAGATAAATTTAGTAAAAAATCTTTCCACACTGTTCATGATACTTCAGAAGAAATCAATGGTGATAGAATCAAAGAGATTGAACATAAATTTGAAATTTATAGAATTGCAAAAGAGAATTTAGTAATGAAAAAAAGATTTAGAAACAAAACAGTTATTAGAAAGTCAAAGAAATAGCAGTATTTTTGTTGTAGATCCAAGAAATTTCAATGACGAGCTTCCAACTGAAATGATGATACAGGCTGAACAACTTAGAAAATTAGAGATTTCTGACTCAAAAGGTTCATTTGGAAACAGTTAGAAATGAAAATACTTAATTAAAATTGAAAATTGAAAATATCGAAGAGGAGATAAGACAAATAATGGAAGAAAAGTTAAATATTTTAAGAGAATAAACAAATCTTCAACTTTTAAATTTAGTGCCCTCAAAGAATCACTCTTAAGAGATCTCAAAAATAGGTTATTGATTTAGAATTTGTTTAAGACGAATATCAAGATGGTAATGCTAAACTTACTGACCGTATAAAGCGTTCCAATAAACCAGGTGGAAATGATCAATAGATAATGTTAATTCAAACAAAGTTTGACGAAATGACAACATTTAAACACCTATTAAATAATGAAAATACTAAACTCAAATCAGAAATTGAAAAAATAAAGAAATTACATATCCTAAGAGGCCAGCATATTTTAGGTAAAATAGAT
>NW_003519655.1:0-37410 GCF_000190715.1 Dictyostelium purpureum | reverse complement strand
TCAATCTTCTCGACCCGTCCGTGTCCGACCCCAAAAGAAAGAAGAAATGCTAAACCCATCTCAGCAAACATTAATTCTAACTTTAAACCAAAATAGATTATTGAATCAACCACCAAACTCACCATGCTCATCACCAATATCCTTTGAAAATTTACTTTTATCCAGTCCTCAAAACCTACAAGAGTCCTCATCACCTGTATTACCCCATAGCTCTTCTCCACCATCCAATAACCTAAACCCTTCATTTTATTCAAATATTAGTAATGATTTTGAAAATAATGCTAGTAGTTCTCATTTTTATAGTGGTAGTAATTCAAATTTTAACAAAAGATTTATAAACTATAATAACAATCAAGGTATAAATAATAACTTTTTCAATAACTATGATAACATTAATAACTATAATAATATTAATTATAATAATAACTTTTTATCAACTAATATTTCCCCTAACAATGATTTTAATATCTCAAATAATATTATTTCTCCAACCATCAATAATTCCAATACTGCTAACTATATTAACAACAATATCAACAATATTTCATCATCTAATAACAATAACATTACATTTTATTTTAATAATAATAATAACTTTGATTCAAATTTTTATCCCCAGAATCACCATCAACCACATTTATCACCTCAACCCCACTATAATCCCACTACCTCTTCCACCACCACCACTAATACCACTACTACCACTACCACAAACACAAACACAACATCTCCTTCTATAAATACATCTCCATCCTCCACTTTACCCACTGAATTTAGTTTTAGACCATTAAAACAAAAAAAAAATCAAGAATATAAAGATAATTAAATATTATAAATATAATAATTGAAATTATAATCAAAATTGATAAAATAATATTCCGTTCAATTTTGTCTTTAAAAACCAACAAAAAATAAAAAAAAAAAAAAAAAAAAAAAAAAAAACCAAAAAAAAAAAAAAAAAAAAAAAACCAAAAAAAAAAAAAAAATAGAAATAAGGAAATAAAGAAAGAAAAAACCTTACCTTTTAAAAAAAAAAAAAAATTTTTATAATATCACCATATAAAAAAAAATGTATTGTTTTTTTTAGAGTCCTTAGATTTTTAAAAATATTTTTTTATTTTTTTTTCATTTTTCATTTTTCATTTTTTTTTTATTTTTTATTTTTTAAATATTTTCAATCATTGCTTGTACCAACCAATCATAAATTTTTTTTTAATAAATATCTTTTTTCATGATTGAGAATCATTTTATTTTTTATAATAATAAAAAATAATGAACAAAAATAAAAAAAAATAAAAATAAAAAAAAATGGGTTTTGTGTGGTGAATTCCCACCACAAATATTTTTATTTATTTTGATGTTTGGGATTTTAATAGACTGAAAGCACCATGCTCCAAAGCATCCATGCCTCCATTTAACATTGAAACATATGGGAAATTCCAATGAATTAATTGATTACAAAACTCCACACCACTGTCTTTTGGCGCTATTATTACGATAGGTTGACCTTTATACTGTTCCATTTGCTGTTGTAATTTCGAATTCTTTGGGTTAATATTTATTGAATTTGGATAATAAAGCTGTTGAAACCTAATGAATTATTTAAATATTAATAAATTTGTAAAAGAAAAAATACTATTATTATTATGATTTTTATGCATTTCTTGTACTTACATATTTTGTGGTCTAATATCAATAATTATTTTTAAGGTATCGTTAATTAAATCGTGGATATCAATTCTTGGGAATAATTCTAATTTTCTTTTTTCTATTGGTACCTCTTGCATCCACCATAACTCTTGATCAGCATTTGAAACAAATTTATTGACTGTTGTACTAAGAGGTGTGATATTAAACATATGTAATGCATCTTTGACACATTGGTGTACATTGATCGATGGTATCATTGATATCATTTTAATACCATTTTCGAAACTCATTTTTAAAATTGAATTTCTAAATTGAGTTAACATTGAAACTGCAATGAAATTTGGTAATGATGAAGGACATAATAAAATGGAGTCCCATAGTATTTCTAATTTATCAATTGGTAATACATCTAATAATTTAAAAAATAAATATTATTATTTAATTAATTTATTAAAAAATATTATATTATATTATACATACGTGCGAAAACTGTAATAAACCATGGAATTGCATAAAGATTTGGTTCTAACTGAATATCAATTAAATGAATTAATAATTCAGGGTCGTGATATGCCATTAATTGTTGATAATTTAACATAATTTCGGAAAGAGCTGCAAAATTGTTTGGTACATAAAGAATTTTTAAATATTTATCTACAAATGCTTTTAATGAAGCGAATGCCATAGCCTCACTAAAGAAATGATGAACTAAGAATGGTGTTGCTACATTGTCCAAACCTTGCCAATAACATCCCTTTTCTACATTTAATAATGACCATGCCTTTAAAATCTTGAATAACTGCTGATGACCTTGTTTGGAGGATAATAATGGATGATATTGATGACATCTTGGAATATCTAATTCAAATTGCTTATCGTTTGGTCCTTTTTGATCCAAGTTGATTGAATTGTATAGCTGCACGGCTTCACTTTCATTTACACCTAAAATTGCAGACCAAATATCACCACGAAGTACTGATGGAATATATGATTTTGCTAATCTGTAAATCTTTGGTTGTGACAATGTAGGATCGTCATATTGGTATTGGTACAAAAGTTTATGAAACTCTCTAATTAAAAGTATTTGATATTGAACATTTGGTATTTGACCACTACCTGCTTCAAAAAGTTTTTGAGATTCCTCTTCGAATGCTTCTTTTTTATAATTTTTAAGTGAGTCAATAATTTTTATAAATAATGGCTTTAACCCAACCAAACAAAATTCATTGGTATATAGAGTTGAGTTTTTGGATTTAATTATATTGGGTTGGTTATTATTGTGTTGTAATTGAAATGATTGTTGTTGTTGTTCTAATGATAACAAATTATTATTACTATTAAAATTTAATACGCTATTTGAAGATTCGGTTAATGATGCTTTAATTGGTACAAATAATGGTAATTTATGTACAGATGGTGATGGTTTTGCGTAACCTCCATTTACTAACTCCTTTTCAATATCACCTCCCATTAATTTCCATAAATAATAAATTTCTGAACCTGAAAAGACGTCATTGTCACCAATACTACTATTACTATTTGAGTTTAATGATATTGAAGCACTATATTTCTCTAGATCTGCAACTGTAAGGCCTTCAAGTGAATCTGGTAATTGAAATGACTTTGTATATGGCTTTACGATATAGTCTAATTGATATGGATCTTCTTTTTTATATTCATTGAAATATGGATGATCTAATAGAGTCTCTGAATCAGGTCTTTCACTTGGATTTGCAATTAAACAATGTTCAATAACTTCTAAAAACTCTTCACTAATGTCATTTAATCCAATGCCTAATAAATTTTCTTTATTAATTTCTTTTAGTGATTCTAAAAATTTCTTTATTAATTGTTTATTATTAAGTTTAATTCTTGATGAATCATTTTCTTCTTCTTCATTTAATTCCTGTTCTATTTCCTCTTCTGAATCTTCTGATTCTTCTGATTCTGATTCCTTTTCGTTTATATTGACAAATAATTTTTTTTTAAAATTAAATTTTTCGGTTGATGAAATACCTGATAAATATAATAACCTATTTATAACTACAACTGGATCTCTATCTTCCCAAATACAATAACCCAACATTAATTGCAATAATATGCAACCCAATGCCCAAATATCTGTTTTAGTATTTGATGATCCTTTTGCACCCCTTAATATAGTCTCTGGTGATAAATAAAATGCATTACCAATTGGAAATGAAACATTTTCTCCTTCATCCGATAAAAAATATAACCCATAATTTGTTAATTTTATTTGTCCCTGTATTTAATAGTAATTGCAAAGTGTTAGTTTTATTATATAAATATCAATATTGGATATGTTAACAAATAAAGTACAATATATACATACATTTGAATCTAATTTAATATTTTCTAACGATAAACTTCTATGTGTTAAATCTTTACTATGAAGATATGATAATGCTTTCAAAATCTGATATGCATATCTACCAACTGTATGCTCTGGAATTGGTGTTTGGTTTTTTGCTTGTTTTTCAATTTCTTTTAATAATGAATTATTATAATCTTCTGAAATTAAAAATATTTGATCTGTATATTCATATTTATATTTTTATATTAGTTAAACTTTTTATAATATTTGATTATTATTTTGATTAGTTATATTTACCATGATGCTTTTTTGAAGGTTCAGATGAAATAAATTCAGCCAAATTTTCGTGATTTAATGTAGATAAATATCTTGATCTTGATAAAATATCAAATATAGATTGATTTAATTGCTTTGCAATACCTGCATCATCTACATAAAATGGTGTTGGTTTTGGTGAATTTACAGTTGATGTTGATAATGGGGTTGATGATGTGGATGATGATGATGTGTGAACACTTAATTTATTTCTAAAAAAAAATGGATGAATTGATAAATGATAACCTTTAGAATTTAATTTAACTTCTTTATTATCATATGATATTATTTCTATACCATGTTTCCTAAATGTGTTATCTTTTATAATCATTTTTTTGATTTATAAATTTTTTTTTGATTTTTAATTAAAATTATAAAATAAAAATTAAAAAAAAAAATTAATTTTTTTTTTATTTTTTTAAAAAAAAAAAATAAAAACAAAAAATAAAAAAAAAAATACAAAAAACAAAAAATAAATTAAAAGAATAATATCTTAAAATATATTAAATTGTTAATTTATTTCTTTTGAAATAGTTGGCCTCACTTGTATTGATTTTAAAATAAAATAAATAATTTATAAAAAAAAAAAAAATTTTATGACCACACACAATCAATTGTGCATTATGAAATTTCAGATTATAAAATTTAATTTAAAAATTAATTAAAAATAAAAAAAGATTTAATTATAAATTTAAATAAAACAAATAAAAAGAGAATAAATTGTTTTTTTGTTTTTTTTTTTGTTTTTTTTTTTAATGATTAAAAAAAAGATAAATTGTTTATTTGTATAATTTACCTTGTAAGAAGTTTTTGTCGGTGAAACCTTCCCAGGCTAAGTAGTTGTCGATTAATTGTTTGTCAGCAACAACATCTAATTTTTTCCATTCATAGACTAATGAATCATCACAATCTTTCATTTCGAATGGGATTTCGTTACCACGGAAGACCCAGATACCAGAAACTGATTGGTTTTCGATTTTACCACCACCTAAGTCTTTACCGAAGACGATCATGCTGGCGAAACCATATTTGTGTAATGAATCTAAACGTTGGAAGAAACCACCGATTAAATTGCAGGTCATGAAGAGTGGACCTAATTCGTCGTTGTATTTGTATTCACAGTAGTAGACTGAGAAACCGTTGGAATCAAAGTTTTGGTGGAACCATGGAATTGACATGGAGACTTCATTGTTTGAATAAGTACGTTTGAATTCATCTAATGAGAAAGTTGAAGCTGGTAATTCATCTAATGGGTTTTTCTTTTTTGGTTTTTCAACTTCTTCTTCTTCTGAGGCTTTTGGTTTTTCTTCAGCTTTTGGTTTTTCAGCTTTTGGTTTTTCTTCTTTCTTTGGTGGAACGTAGGCCATCATTTTTTCACAGAGGGCAACAGTACCAACGACGGATTTAACGTTTGGTTGGTTTAACATGGTGATGAACCATCTGTTAACATTACCGAATGGTTGACGGAAGGCTGGGTCTAAAACCATTTTGTAGAAGTTGATTAATGAACAGAAGACAATAACATCAGCTAATTGGACACGGGCACCAGTTAAGAATGATTTGTTTAATAATTGTTCATTTAAGAAACCGAGGGCTTTTTTCATGTTTTCTTTGGCTTTTTGGGTTTCTTTTGAGTTGAAATCAACGAAACCGAGGATTGAATAAGTCCAACCGTAGTTAATTGGGTCGATTTCATTTGAGGCATAGTCGATCCATTGGTCATTGACACCAGCGGTGTAGGCATCAGTACCATATAAGTTACCACCTAAACGAGCAACATATCTGGCCATGGCATTTGATTCAAAGATTGGACCTTGTTCAGTTGATAAGACTGGGACTTTCTTTAATGGAGCAAGAGCTTTGAACCATTCAGTGTCTCTGTCAGTTTGGAAGTTGAAGGCTGGGACCTAATTTTATGATAAAAAAATAAATAATTAATATTTAAATATATAAAAAAATTAACAGCAGATTACATACTTCAATTTCAACACCGGCGTATTTAGCGGCGATTAAGCTTTTGAAAGCACGGTTGTTTTCTGGGTAAGTGAAAAGTTTCTATAATAAAAAGAATTAGTTTAATTAACCTAAAAATAAAATTGGGGTGTTATGATTTAAAATAACTGCATACCATGACCATTTTGTTATGTTGTGATAAATAAAAAAAAAATTAAAAAAAAAAATTAAAAAAATAAAAACAACGAAAAAATCAATTTCAAAAAAAAAAAAAAAAAAATAAAAATTTAAAAAAAAAAAAATAAACATATATATTTAATTTAGTTTATTGATTAAATAAATAATTATAATTAATAACTACTACAATTTTTAAAGTTATTATTATAATTGATCATGATTCTGAGCATTTTGATTCAATCTATCATCATAGCTTGCACCTGTTAATTTTAAGAAGACTTGTTCTAAAGAGGTTTGTGAAACTGAATAGTCATCTAAAATTGATCCTAAATCGTTTTGAAGAGTATTAAAGATTCTAGAAACTTTAACAGGGTTTGAAGCTTCATTTGGTAACTCGAATGATGCAATTAGATCGTGTTGATCTAAAAGACTAGCATTTGGGAAATAATGTAAAACGGTTTCAACACCATTTTCAAAATGTTCTCTCTTGAATTTGACATCAAATGAATAACCTGCGCCAAATTTATTCTTTACATGTTGAATTGATCCCAAACATGTAAATTTACCATCTTTCATAATTGTTACTCTTGAGCAAAGTGCTATTTTAAAAGGTTAAATTAGTTAATTAGTATCTTAATATTATTGCACTTTTAAAATTATAATAAATATTTAAAATAATAATACCTTGACATTCTTCCATTGAGTGAGTTGTAATAATAATAGAACGTCCTTTACTTAATTCACTTACAACATTCCAAATATAACGACGTACAACAGCATCGCAACCAGTACTGTATAAAAATAAATATTTGTTAGATTCGTATAAAGATAATTTAATAGTACTTTATTTATTTTTGCTTACCTTGCTTCATCCAAGAAAACGACTGATGGATCACCCAACATTGCTATTGATAATGATAGTTTTCTTTTATTACCTCCTGAATAGCCACCACAGCTACTGTTTGCAATACGATTCATATCCATCATATGAATGAATGATTCGACAACATTTTTAATATTATTTTCTGAAACACCTTTAATTCTACAATAGAGGTAAAGATGTTCTCGGGCTGATAATAAACCCACAAGAGCATCAAATTGAGGACACATTGAAATATTTTGTAAAGCTTTTGAACGATCGCTTATTAAATCATGACCATTTATCGAAACTTGGCCAGAGGTTGGCATGATATCACCACAAAGCATTGAGAGAGTAGTGGTCTTACCAGCACCATTTAAACCAAGTAAACCAAAGGTTTGGCCACGTGGAATACCTAAACTAGTGTTATGGACAGCAATTTTATCACCATTCTTTCCTTTACCTTTGAATAATTTGTGTAGTGAGTCTACTTTAACGATTTCATCAGAGACTGTATGGATTCTCGATCTTTCATTACTAACGTCAGAGTCTTCATTTTCTGGTGGTTGTGGTGATTTTAAGTTTTTAGGATTCTTAAAGTAACCTTTGATTTCTGGAGAATAATCTAAAAGAAGAATCCAAGTTGTCCAAACAATACAATGGCCAATGAGAATTATAATTGGGGTGGCACCATAACCTAAGGACCAATAGTTATCGATTTTCCATGAGCCTAAACGAGTGGTTCCTGGGAATTTGCTAACTAATGCAAGAATTCTACTATATGCATATAATGGGGAGACAATTGAAAACACTATATCACAAACATCAGCAGCAGTTTGAGCACCTTCATTTAAATTAACCAAAACTTGCATACGAATATTTAATGAAACAATCATAAATACAATAGCTTTGGAGAAAAGAATTGCAGCAATTGCACCTGTTGCTTTACCATGGGTAGTAAAACGATATGATAAAAGATAACCAAGGGGAATTGTGGCCACACAATATAAAATTAAGCCCAAGAAAAAGATACCAAATTGTTCTTTAAAATCTTCTTTGACAATTGCTAAAATAATAGCTGTTGCAAGTACTACAATAAAAGCAAATATATAATCCCAAATGAGATTAGATAGCCAATAAACATATTTTTTGCAACCTGAGATGTATAGTAATCTTTTTACACGATTGGTACGCTCTTGAGCAATGCTGCCAGCAAAAGAAGCCACCATAAGAGCTAACCCAGCCAACATTACCATATTGAAATAAAGAATTGATGAAATATTAAGACCTTCAACAGATAAATCAAACAGACTAAGAACATGCTGGAATGGCATACTCGTAACTTGAATCTTAATACCGGTAGAGTGTTCCAATAATGCACTATTAATTAAATTAATATGAATTGGTATTGAATGAAGGTATTTCTTATTATAAAATGAATTGTATCCAACTACACTATTATTTTGGGCTAATTGGGTTGTAACATTTATTGCACCAGCACTATTTATATTATTTTCGATTAAATAGTTTTTAAAAATAATTGATTGGTTAACATATTTAAATTGGTTAAAGAAAGGACTTGAACTGAGAGTATTAAAATCTTCTAGACTAATATCCTGTATTGGAACGACATTATTAGAACCAAAAGAAGCTAAAGACATTGTTAATGGTGTTGTAACATCATTATAAAAGGCTTGTGCACTATCCATAACAGTATAAATAATAATTGAACAAATAATGCATACCAATGGAATAATAATGGTTAAAAAGAGAGACTTCCAATCTTTAATTGAGGTAAGAATACGCTTAATTAAAAGACCTTTAATTTGTTGACCAGCACTGATACCACTTGATGGTGTTGAAATTCCATTTTTTAGTAATGGACTACCCTCACCTTCATTATTAGTGTTACTATTTATATTCTTATAGATATCTCCAGCATTACCAGAGTTTGATTCTTGACCAATTCTTAAGAAAACTTCTTCCATTGTTGTGACTGAAATACCATAAGTTGTTATACCAAACAAAGATAGTTGTTCGTCAAAATCTTCGAAAAATTGTGAAAATACGGGTAATGATGAGGTTGGAAGACGGTAGCTTAACTCTGTACCAGCATCAGATAAAATATTAGCCTCTGGAATATATCGATGAACAAATTCTGTAACTTTTGAAGTACTAAAATGATCTACATTATCAATTTCTTTACTACATGTTAATAAATAACCACAACCAAATTTATTTTTCAAATATAGACTGGAACCATCACAACGTAATTTACCATAAGAAATAATTGCAATTCTATCACCCAAGAAATCAGCTTCATCCATAAAGTGAGTTGTTAAAATAATAGTTCTACCTTTTTTATATTTAAGTAAAAAGTCCCAAACACTACGACGACTTAATGGATCCATACCTATTTGAATGAATAAAAACAATTTATATTAATATATAATTATAATTTAGTGAAAAAATATTAAAATTTTCTTACCTGAAGTACATTCATCAAGAAATACAACTGAGCTTCGACCAATGAAGGCTATTCCTAAACATAATTTTCTTTTTTGACCACCAGATAATGAACCTGCTGGGGTATGAATCTTTTCACCTAGGCCAACTTCTATTGCCATTTTTTCAGCTTCTTTTTCTACATTCCTTGTTATACCTTTCAATGATGCATATATTTTTAAATGTTCTAAAACTGATAGTTGATTCCAAATAATATCTTGTTGTAAGCAAACACCTAAAGATCTTCTAACTTTTGACATTTGTGAACCAATATCATTACCTTGAACTAATGCAGTACCACTTGTTGGAGAAATTAAACCAGTCAACATTCCAATAGTTGTTGATTTACCACTACCATTTGGACCTAAAAATGCATGGATTTGATTTTCATACATATCTAAATATAAGTCATTAACAGCAACCCTTAAGCCATCACCAGTAGAAAATTCTTTTCTTAAATTTCTAATTGAAATTGTAACTTTGCTTTTAATATCATTTGGAATTAATTCGACATCATCATTTGGATAAGTTGATTCAATATCAAAAATATTGCTATTTGAGGCGATACTACACCAATATTTTGGAGAAAATATAAAATAAAATGGCTTTTTAGTTCCTATATCATAAAAAATATTAGTATATAATAAATATAATATAATTATAATTTTATAACCTAATAAATACCATATTCTGTTGGAACAACCTCTTGTAAATACCATATTAAAAATAAATAAATAACAAGATCTAAAATTAGCATATAAATGGCTTGTTGCTCTGTTACTAAGTTATTAAAGTTAACTGAAAGGACTTCTTCAGGAATATCTCTGACTACCATGGTATAGAAGGAACAAGAAAATGCAATAGGTGAAAAAATTGAAAGAAACAGTTTAATTTTTGGATCAAAGTCACCTTTAGCAATAAAGACACCAGCTATATTGATTATTAAAATAATTATGATCGAGATGAGACCACAGAACTTTGATTTGTCAAAGAAAATTGCAAAGATAAAAGCCAAGAACAAAAGAGTTAAAAGATAAAGTACGAATGTAGCAATAACCAACCCCCATGATGTTGAGTAAATAACTTGTGAGCCTTTGAAAATTATAACAATAATAAGGTCCACTGGTAACGAGGTTGATAAAATTGTAATGATCCAACTAAAAAAGTAAGCGAGATCATTTAAACCCATCATCTTCATACCTTCACGAATTTTAGTCTCTTTTTCAATAACAAGATCAGTGACAAGACGGAACCCGAATATAAAGAATGCGGCAGTTACAAAAACGGCACCTGCGTCTTTAAGTATACCATTTCTACCATCAATCCATTTTTGCCATGTTTTAGTATATGGGTCTGGATAACGTTGACCTGAAACTATCAATGTTTTATTAATGCCATAATATTCGAAAATAGCTTGATCTACTGCAACCTATATAAAAATTAAAAAAATAATTATAAATATAAAACAATAAATATAAAACAATAATAATAAATTTATGTGACTTACCTGAATTGAAGCAAAATTCTCTTTTAGGTAAATTTCAGAATCTCCATTTTTATTTGTAGTTTCATTATTGTCGTTTACATTTTCACTATCTAATCTAATGTTGTACTGAAATGGTACAGTCTGGCTTGCAATTTGACTATTATTAAACCATAAAGCACCATAAATATTATTAGAATGGTTTGCAAAATATTGTTCCATTGCAGTTTGATCGTTTATTTCTAAAAAGAATGAATCTACTACATTTGGTTGCAATTTTCTTGATTGTTCTACTTGTTGTTTAATTATATTAATGACACCTTGTTGTTCAACATTTAATGTTTCAGGTGCACCATACAATAATATTGTATTATTATTTAATTTATTTGTTAAAATATCTGAAACATCATATGAATCATAATTTGGTTTAACAGCACTAATTAAACCTATTGTTATATGTGGAGATTTTAAAACAAATGAAAAAAAATAAATAAAAAATTATTAATTAATTAAATTAAATTAAATTAAATTAAAAAAATTAATAAAATATTTTTGAAAATAATCATACCTAATAAAGCAAAAATGATGAGTACTATTACAATTGGGAACACTATTTCACAACAAATACCACACTTATTCTTCCTTTTTATAAGAAAATTTTTTTTAAGCAGGGTTCTTAATTGCCCCGAAAACTCCACAACCATTTATTTTTTATAAAATATTTATTATTTATAAATAATAAAATAATAAAAAAATAATAATAAAAAGTTAATAATAGATTAATTTTAAAAAAGATTAAATTTGAAATTTTTTTTTTTAGTTTTTAAATAAAATTTTTTTTAGTTTCCTCAAGTTGTCTTTTTTAAATTTTTTTGAGCTTTCAAAAGGGATTTTAATCAAGGGTTACAATTTAATCATATGTAATATCCTTTGCAAAAATACCTCATATTTTATTTTTTTTATTTTTTTTTTAAAATTTTTTTTTTTAATTTTTTTTTAAATTTTAGATTTTTGAAAATTTAAGTTTTTAAATTTTTTGGTATTAATTTTGATCAAAAATATTTTTATATTTAATTTTTTTATAAATAATATAAATTTTGTTTTATAAATATTAATGTTGGGATTTCATGAGAGGTTTATAAATAAAAAGGCCGCAAATTTAATATAAAAAAAATAAAAATAAATAAAAAAAATAATGTAAATTATGCTTCAAAAATCGAGTGTTTTTTTTTTTATTAATTTATGAATTTTTATGATTAAATATAATTATTAATATGAAAGAACTTTCCTACTATTTTTTATTTTTTTAAATAAATTAAAAAATAAATAAAATTATAAGCTTATAATTTGTATAAATTATATTATTTGATTGTATAATAAAAATAACAATAATTTAAGTTGGTTTCAATTGGTTGGTATTTTTCCAAAAATAAAATTTAATCTAAATAAAGAAGATAAAAAAAAATGAGGGATGGAGGTTTATTTGAATGGCAAATGAATGGTGGTATATAAATAAAAAATTTAAAAAAATAAAAATAATAGTAGTGGGGGGAGAAAATAAATAAAAAAAATAAATAAATAATAAATAATTAAAGGGGTGAAGTTAAAATACTCTTTCTAATAAATTAGTTGTTTTTGTAATTACCCAATGATTTGATGCGATACTAGTGTCTTTGTTATCCCTGTCATTTGTGTAGAGGATGTAGTTTGTATAGATAAGATTACTTACCACTAAATATGATAAAAAAGATACTCCTTCCATCTCTCTTAACCCCCTGTTTTTATTAAAATTTATTTATTATTGCCTACAATTTCTTCAGATTCCCTATTAGAATAAATTGACAATATTTTAACGTCCTTTTATTTTTATCTTACAGATAAGGTAATTTTTTCTTTTCTTTATATACTCACCATCATCTTAGATTATGTACTTGAAAATTGTTGTTTTTTTATTTTTTTTTATTTTTTTTTTTTCAAAGTTCAAAAATAAAAAAAGTATAAATACTTTTTTTTTTGTTTCAATTATTCAATTCAAAAATACTATTCATAGTACCATATAGTTTCAAAGCTAAATATTACATTCACAATATTTAAAATGAAATTATATATAAAAATAAAAAGTAGATAATATAAAATAATAAAACTTTTATTTTTTATAGAGTGATTAACTCTATATAATAATCTTTATTTTTTATATTACCTTTTTATTTTAAAATCATTCCATTTTAAAATATAATATTTATCTTTTTCTATATGGGAAGAGGGTAGTATGGAATTCTTTTTTTTTTTATATATATTTTATATTTTTTTATATATTTTAAAAAATAATAGTTTTAAAAAATAAAAAGATTTTTTTTTTCCTTCTTTATTTCATTTTTTTTTCAAACTTTACAAGAAATATTATATATGGTGTGCACATATTTAATTTCAATTAGATTATTCAAATTATAATTAAATTAAAATTAAATTTTTATTAATAATAGTATTAATAATAATAATATGTTTTAAAACTAAACTATTTTTATTTATTTTTTATTTATTTATTAATTATTAATTACAGTTATTTTAACTTGCTATTTTTATATAAAGTCTTCTATTCTGGTTGTACCGGAGGGAAATGAAAGGGAAAAGGACGTTAAACGAAGTAAAAAAAGGCTTGTTCTTTGGATTAGGAAGTGGCCAAGTTAAGTTTGTTGATAGATGTTCTGGCTTGAAGGATTCAAGAGTAAAAAACCATCAAGAGGTTGAAATGAAGGAGGCACTGTTGACTGCTGAGGTCCCTAACAAAGTGGTTTGGAGGTCCGGATGAGCTCGATGTTGGTTTCACGTTTCAAATAGGGTTACTATTGGTATTGAAAATTTGGGTTGGTTTTCAGTTCTTATTCTTGCTGCTTTTTTACCTGCATTGGATTACTGTGGCGCTATATCTAGTTGTACTATTTAACTGTATACTCTTTTTAATTCACTTTGTTTTTTTTCTTTTTTTCTTTTATTTTTTGTTTGCTTTATTACACTAAAAATAATAATACATTAAAAAACCCATATTTAATAATTTAAAATTTTAATAATTTAATTTAATTTATAATATGAATAATATTAATAATAATAATAATAGTTGTTATATAATGGTTAATTTAAATATATATATATAATATTTCATAAAATATAAAAAAAAAATGAAATCAAAGAAGGAAAAAAAGAAAAAAAAAAAAAAAATAAATGTTTACTTGTTGAAAAAAATAAAAAAAATATTCAAAAATTAATTTTTTTAAATTTTTTATTTTTTTTATTTTTTTTTTTTATTTTTTATTTTTTAATTTTTAAAATAATTTTTTCGTTTTAATTTATTCATATATATACAGTTCCTAACTATATTTATTATTATGGAATATGAATTTGAAATCGAAGATGAACATACAATAATTCAGCAACAATTGCACCAAAGGCTAAATAATGGCTCCAATAACAATATAGAAGATGATGATGATCAAGTTACAGACCATCAAAATGAACAACAGCAACATCAGCACAATAATGAAAGTTCAAAAAAAGATATTTTAACCCCAATTTTATCAAATTTATATATACCACATCTTTATTTAACTAAAGAGGAAATAATTTCATTAAAAGAGTATATATACTACACATCAATCACCATATTATAAATTATAACTGATTTATTAACGTTTAAATGTTTATCTCTATTATAGAAACAAATCACATGAAGCTTTTTTTTTTAAAATTATACCAAATTATTATCAATTAAATTATGAAAATAATAATGAAGAATTACAAATATTATTATTAAATTATTTGGAAAATAAATTAATTCATCTAAAAAAGACACTAGAGTCAATACCAACAAATAAAGTAACACAGGTACGAAATATCATTCTTAGATTATAATATATAATATTTATATTTAAAACCAATACTAATCAACTGACTCTTTCATCTCTCAATATTACAGGAAACAAGTGAAATAATAATAAAGTTTATATTAAATAAAGAATTTGAATTTTCAGAACAGGGCATAGTTGGTTTAAAAATTATTGTTTTATTAGGGAGCAATTTGAATAATAATGATGATGGGTTAAATAAATATAAAAATGAAATTTTAAAATATTTTAATAAAATTTATGAAAAATTAGAACCAACTGAAGATGAAGTAGTTAGGGAATCACAATCACTATTATTTAATGAGCTATTAGAAATTTTAAATATTTTCGAAATTATAGACAAGGATGAAAATATAATTATGGGTGATTCAGAAGAAAAGAGCTCTTTGGTATTAAAGTTTATTTACTTTTTCGAAATTATTCAGTGTGGCAAATGGTATCAAATTAAATTTAAAAAACAAATTCAAGATGCAATTAAAATTGAAAAACAGTTGTTTGGAAACAGAGAATTAATCGATTTTCAAATTTTAACACCCATTGCAAATTCATTATTATCAAAGTGTCGTTTCGATTTATTCAAATTTAAAGAATTTATAGAATCTATTCAAATCGGTATATATAATGAATATTTTACATATATTTTTTCAATTGTAGAATTTGATTTATGGATACCATTAGTTAAATTATTTTCAACAAATAGCAATAGTAATAATAGTGGCAACAACAATAGTAATATTATATATTTAATTAAAAAAATATTAAACAAAAGAAAAGAAAGAGATTTATACGAAAATCAACATAGTTTAATCGAAATTAGAAAGTTCCCCTTTTATAGCTCAATGGAATCAATTTTTAAAATAGAAGAGCACTTTACAGAAAAACAAGAAAAAAAGTTTTTGAAATCATTATATATAGAGTTTTTCGATCAGTTAAAACAATTTAAAACAGTAGAGTCATTCATAGAACCATTAGTACATAAAATCAATCAATATCCAATTAAGAAAAAGTTTTTAAAAAGTAAACTAAACTATTTATTGTCAGAACTGGATATATCTGTTATTCAACGAGAGTTATTGGTAATTCAAGATTTTAAAGATCAGATAGTATCATCAACCATTTATAAAGAGAAACTAAAAATCGATCAACAAGAAAGGTTGTTAGAGGAGAGTGAATTAACTGTAACTTTATTAGGTCAACTACCACAGGAAATCATACACCACATTATTAAAGTTTTGATAAACAACTCCACTACATCAAACTACTATAAATTAATGTTGTCATTGGTTTGCAAAGATTTCTTTTTAGTTGTGTCTAATGAGATCAATCAATCAATAGAGTATCCCATTGATGTCACCAATTTATCGTTTCATCACGGCACAAACAACAGGTACTCACTGTGGTCCACAAACAAAGTTTCATTCATCAAACATTATTGCTCGAGAATTATCGAAAATGCAGATTACCTTCAAAGCTATTTTCAAAGAATTAATATAGTCGAAAGCTTCTTTCCTTGGAGATATTTATATAGATACCCAAATTTAAGAGCAATAGATCTATGCGGCGAGCTTAATCAAGAGCTGTTGAACTGGTTAATCTATAGTCCAAACTTTGAAAAAGTAATATTAAAAAGCAAATTAAGTTTAGTTAATCAATTCAATAGTCAATTAATAAAGCTATCAAGGAATTTAAAACTTTTAAAAATAACTTGTTTAATCGACACTGAAGAAGAAGATCAAAATTTTAATTACAAATTATTAGATCTAGCAACTGGTAGTAGTGGTAACATCGAAATAGGGTGTCAAGTTTCAATTGGTCAATTTTTCGACATTGATTTCTTATCTCAAGTATTACCAAAAATGAAATACCTAACTTTAGAAATTGAACCTTGGAAAGAGGATATAGAAGAAACAACATTATTCAACTACTTGCAGAATCCATATGACTTGTTGTATTTTGACCCAGAAAACAATAATAATAATAATAATAATCAGGAAGAAAGAATCAATCCACATAGTGCAAACATGGAATGTTTAGAAGATTTAATTTTAGAATTTAAATCATATGACAACTCTTTTGAATATTTTGACAAGCTATTAAAACTATTCAAGAATGCCGTTAATTTAAAAACAATTCATTTCATTTCACCAGGTGGTGGTTTAGAATCTAACCAACCTAAAAAAGTTATAACAAATATCTTAAAAGCCAGTTCAAATAATTTAAATCACATTAAAAATTTAAAATCAATTAAAATTTCAAAGCATCCATTCAAAAATATTAATTTAACATATTATGAAAATATAAATATAGATGATATAAATTGGTTTAATATAAATACATTTAATTTTAAACCAAATTTAGATTTTATTTTATTTTATAATAATAATAATAATAATAATAATAATAATAATAATAATAATAATAATAATAATAATAATAATAATAATAATAATAAAAACAAAAATAATAAAAATAAAAGAAAGTTTAGTTCTATTTAAATATTAATATTAGAAACTTTGAAAAGAATACCTTTATTTATTTATTTTTTATTTATTTTTTAATTTATTTATTTATTTATTTAAGGTTATTTAAAATTTTCTTTTTTTCAAACATGAAAAATTTGGTTTTCATTGCTGAATCTAATAATAAAAATACAACGGCATTATGAAGGGTGGTACCAGAGATATATGAAAAAATTTCTAAATAGAAATCTCTATTCCATTCTGTTGCTACGTCCAAGTCATATGTGATTGCTAAACCGGCAGTTGCGATAAGGTTTCCAATAACACCACCTAATGCACCATAGCCTAAAGATTTATAGTATCTTAAATAATTGAATGTTGGTCTTTTATTTGGTAAAGATAAATTGTGATCTTCTTCTTCAGTAATTTCTATTTCTTCATCATCACTTTCATCGTCGCTTTGGTCAGATTCGTCATCGGATGTTATAGTTGTTTCGGTTTTTACTTGAGATTCTTCTTCATCTTTTGTTGGTACAAATTTAATAAGTTGATTTGGTGTAATTTTGTGGTAAAAATATAAAGTACCAAGAAAGAATGAGCAACCCATAGTTGATACTAATGTAGTTACAATTTTTTTGTGGTATAGAATTTTAAATATTTCAGTGCCAACACCAATATAACATAAACCAAGTGAAATCTTTAAATTGGTTTTATTATTTCTATATAGTCCTGTATAAATTGCTCTATTTTCTTTTTCTTTAGAATTCATTTTTATAATGTTTGTTGTTAATATGATTTTAAAATGAAAATAAAAAAAAAAATTAAAAAAAAAAAATGAAAAAATATAAATTTTTATTTTTATTTTTATTTTTATTTTTATTTTTATTTTTATTTTTTTTTCATTTTTTATATAATTTTTATTTTTATTTTTTTTATTTTTTTAATAGACACATATTTTATAAATTCAAAATAATAGATAATAGTAACAAACATATACCAACTCATAAGCTAAATTAAAACCTTTTTTAAACTAATTTTCAATATAATTAAAACTTAATTCATATATGAAAATTATCATTTTAACTTAGTTTCAGATTTCAAAAAGGGCAATAATAATTTCTATCAGATAACCTTAAGTATTCAATTATAATTGAAAATAGTAAAAACAATATTTAAAATTAAATAATTCAAAAAAATAATTTAAAATTTTTTTTAAAATAAATAAACTAGTATTAATTATATTCAAGTTATAATGTTGATTAGAAATGGGATTTTTTATAATTAGTCATTGGGATTTTAAATTTTTAATTAGAGTTCATTAAAATAATATTCAAAAAAAGGTTACATTAATTAATAAGAAACATATCTCATCGCTTGCTCGATTAGCTCAGTCGGCAGAGCGTGGTGCTAATAACGCCACGGTCGCAGGTTCGATCCCTGCATCGAGCAATTCTTTTTGATAAATCCCCATATCTTCTGGGAGATTGGGATGCGTTATTTTTTTGTAAATTAATTTTAAATTGGGGGAGCAATGATAGCCAAGTGGTCGAACGAATTTCCTACAAGTTACCGCTCCGGGTTCGAAACCTAGTCGACTGGGCAGATTTTCCGAATCACACATGAATTGACGTTACCGTGCCCAACTTGTATGCAGTGTGGTAAAACTCATATAAGTATTAAACACATACCAAACAAAAACAAACACAATAAACAAACTGATGACTTAATGCATCATTAAGAATCATCTCCACTTTTAAAAAAAAAAAAAAAAAAAAAATTTAAAGTTTTAATCAATACCCAAATGCATTAAATAACTGCATCTATGTTACATCTTTCACCAGTGCAAAACTTTGATGCAGTTTTGTAAACTCATATATACACATACCAAAAAACAAAACAAAAAACAAATATGACTCAATATTAAAAATCATCTTCACTTTTAAAAAAACATATCCTTTTGGTAAAAAAAAAAAAAAAAGTTTATTACTCGGTTTTTATTTAAAAGTTTTTTTTTGGGTTATTTACAGTTTTTGAGAGTAATGTTGAAGGTGCTCTATTGGTAGATATTAATGTTGTTTTTTTAACAATTGGAATACCACTGCTATTTGCCACAGATTCTTTATTCTCTTTTAATGAGAAAGGAGATCTTGACGGTGTTAGTTTACGTAGATTTGAAAGATTTGAACTTGAAGATGATTTATTAATTAATGGCTTTGAAAACATTCTAGTTGGGGTTGATGATATTATTGTTGATGGTTGCTGTTGTGATAATGGTGAAAATGTTGATTTGGTGCTGTTATCTATTGATGAAAGATTTGAAATTTTACTATTTAATTTTAAAGTTTCATTTGATAGTAATCTATAGTCAATATTATTCGTATTGGTATTTATAGTATTTGTTTTTGAAGAGATTATAGGATTTTTAAAAGATTGTTGGCTTAATAAAGATAAACTATCCAATTTTGCTTTAAGGTCATTATTATTAGGAGCAATTGAGGACATCACAGTGACGTTATTTAAATCGTCTATATCATTATTATTGTTATTATTATTCATATTAGAATTACTATAAATATTTAACTGTGATAAACTATCTAATTTTGCTTTTAAATCCTGTAAAGATGTGGTCGAGGTTGGTGCAAAGGATATAGATTTAACAGGTTCTATGAATGGTTTAATTGTAGAGTTCATTATTAAGGTATTATTTAATGGGTTTGGTGTTGGAATTGGTGCTGGTGTTAGAATAGAATTGGTTGTTTGAGTATGACTAAATGTTGTTATATTTGGAGCTAATTTTAGTGTTGGTTGTGGTTTGAATTTTTGCTGTGAAATAAGTGGTGAGGAGGAAAGCTGTTTTACAATACCACTGTTATTGATTTTGTTTAATGTTGGTGAAACATTTGTTTTCTTAGCTCTCGGATTAGAATCTGTATTTTCATTTGTAGTAAACTCTAATAGTCTCTTTCTTGTTAAACTTGAAATTGATGATGGGGGTGATTGTAATGGGTTATTGTTTATTGTATTTGGTGTATTGGTCGCTGATGTTATTGGTACTGAAATAGAACTATTCGCTATTGTTGATTTTATTGGTAATGGAGTTGTTGATATTGTATTTTGACCTGTTGTTATATTTACATTTAAAATTTTTTGTTTTGGTGGTGATGGTTTTAAAAATTCATCTTTCTTCTGTTCATTTGATGAAACTGGTGTCTTTTTAACAATAACCTTAGTGCCATTTGAAACTGGTGTGCTAATAATACTATTTGTTGTATTTGATCTTTTAATTTGTACTGGAGATGGTAAAACTTGGGTTGGTGTATTTATTACTTTTTTTAATATTAATTTATTATTATTATTTTGATGGTTATTAAAATCAATACTAATATTATTATCGCTATTATTCATTTCAGTTTTATTTATTATATTTTTATCACTTTCTATTATACAATTATTACTATTGATATTATTATCTAAAGAATTATTATTATTGTTATTATTATTTACAACTATATTATAACTATTTAATAATTCATCAGATTTTAAAAAATCTTTTAAAAATTGATCGGTTGCTAAATTATTTTCAGTTAAAACTTTGAAACAATCTGATAAAACTCCAAACATCCAACCTAAAGATGATTTTAAATTTGTGGTTTCAGATACTTGAATTTTAGATTCATAATTTTGTTCGAGGATTCTTTCATTTAAATCAAACCTATCCAATTCTAAAGTTGCAGCTCTTGCTTGTTGAATTAAAATTTTTTGATTTCTTGGTGAATGACGAAATAGGGTGGGCAATTCTAATTGATTTTTCCTTCTCCATTGATCATTTTTATCTAATTTATCATTAATATTCATCTCTATTATTTTAATTTGTGTAATTTGATTTGAAATATCTTTAATTGATTGATTTACTTGCGAAATACTAATATTGCTATCACCATTTTCACTTTTAATGATTTCTAACTGTTTTTGTTTTTGTTTTAATTCTTCTTCTAAATCCCGGAATTTTGATCTCTGTAAGCTTAATGACTTCTTTAATGATAATGTTTCATTTAAATTTTGATTTATTAAACCTGTCATATCTTCCAATTCTTTTAAAGTTTTCTCATCATCATCATTATTAATATCTTCTTTTTCTTGTTGTAACTGTGGTGCTTGTATTATTGATTTTATTGTTTCTTTGTTTATATTATTTATATTATTTATATTATTTATATTATTATTATTATTATTATTATTATTATTATTATTAATATTATTATTATTTTTTAATAATTTTAATTTTAATTGTCTAATTTCTTCTTTTAATTCTTTAATAATTTCTATATATTGTGAAGAATGAGACGTTATATTTAAATTTTTGACCATTTGCGTCTTTATAGTTTTTGCACGACTAGCATACTTTAAAGTATTATGACTATCGTCATATGATGAAGAATTTGGACTTATATTTGCAATCATTACAGTTTTACAATTACCACCAAGAGAATCTTTTAAAATCCTAGTTAATTTTGAGTCACGATAGGGTATATAGACTTCTTTTTTTGGACCATTTGGTTTTCTAAATGTAGCTTCAGCTAGAGCATTAATACAGTTACCCAATGCTAACAAAGATTTATTAATATTTGCACCTTCTACCAATCTTTTTCCAGTATTTAATGTTTTTGATGCCCTCTCACTACCAGCCAAATCGATTAAAGTTAATTTTGAATCAATGGATGGCCCATGCTCTTGTTTTTGCTTTATAAAAATTTGTAAAACAGCATGTGATCTTGATGAGGTTTGATTTACTTGAGTAGGAGATTGCTTTCTATTGGAATTACCAAATTCTAATAACTTTAATACATCATTTGCATTATTTGGAAATCTTTCGGTTAGATCTCTAACCACAACACTTTTATTTGAATCCTCTCTAAGTTCTAATGATTTACTATCGGTAACAAACAAATCCCTAATAGTTTCATTGTATACTTCTAAATAAGACATTGATATGGTGTATACCTTTTCGCTATCTTTTTCTATCGATTCGAATAATTCTTTCATTGTCAACACCATTATTCCTGGACCACTATGATCATTTCCAACCATTGTATGGGTTTTACCTGCATTGGTTGCACCATAAGCAAAAACAGATGCATTATAATTACCCTCCAATACATAATTTATTAATTTCTTTGTTGTATTTTCAAAAACTTCTTGTTGAGTACTAAACTGATCAAAAATTCTGTCAAATATATATCTTTGTTCGTTATTACTGCCATTATTACTGAATGCCGATTTATTACTACTGCTTTTATAAAAATCTGTTTCGTTGGGGTCAAATATTAATGTATTTTCATCAACTATTTTTATTATATTTTTACATTTTTGATTTAAAATTTCTTCTTCTGACTCTGGTCTAATTCTATATTTGATTAAATAAAAATAAAAAACTATTAATAATTTGAAAATCGTTAAATATATTTAATTATTTATAATTTACCTTACAGTGACAATCATATTACTTTGTGAGGAATCTTCATTTTTTTGAAAATTCATGTTTCTTTTTAATAATAATCATATAATAATATTAAATAGAAATAAATAATATAAAAAAAAAAATTTTAAAATTTAAAATAAAATTTTTAAAATTAAAAAAAAAAAAAAAAAAAGGCGCCTAAATTAAATATAATTAGGAAAGTCTTCTGATTATGTAAAAAATATCAGGAATGAGAATCCATCAGTAATTCTGGGAGAATATCAAAATTTAAAACTATAAAAATTAATAATAAAAAAGAAAAGTTTTATAAACTTTTAAATAAAAAAATTAAAAAAATAATTTAATTTACTTCTATTTATCCTCTTCTTCTTCATTTTTTATTTTATCATCCAATACTCACATTTTTTCAATATCAGAACCATCCGGCATTATTATAAACAAAATATATTTTATGATACTGGGATTTTTCAAGGTCAAGACAAAAATGTTCGAAAAATATATATATATAATTTAAATTTTCTATAACAAATTCTAATACTATTTTCTATTTTTTTGAACCCTATCATTTAGTTCGACATTAATGTCTCCTTTGGTTTATTATTTTCTGTAACTAAAGCTATATTATCTGCATTGCATTTTTTTTTTTTTTTAAAAGTGAAGATTATTAATATGCTTTAAACTAATCAGTAAATTCTACACTACATATTCCATCATTACTCCCCCATCACTTCTCCCCAGGGCTACCTACAGGACGTACCTCCAACATTCCAAAAAAAAAAAAAAAAAAAAAAAAAAAAAAAAAAAAAAAATCTTCCCGGTGACTAAAATTATTAAAATTTAAAAAAGTTTCGCCCAAAGGGGGGCTCGAACCCCCGACCACAAGGTTAAAAGCCTTGCGCTCTACCGACTGAGCTATCTGGGCATTTTGATGAGATTTTGTAATAAAGTGCACTATGCACAAATAAGGCGTGAGGTGACCAACTTAGCAAAAGGGAAATTTCTTAATTTATACTATTAATTTGAACTCCTACTTTATATGTTCAAAACTTATGGGGGTCATATACTACATTTACCTCACCCTTTAAAGATAACTATCTAACTAATTTTTGGAATGGGTCAGGGAACCCTTTCAACCTGCACCCTCCAAGGATCGAACCGAAGCTGTCGCCAAAATGTAATAAAGTGCACTATGCACAAATAAGGCGTGAGGTGACCAACTTAGCAAAAGGGAAATTTCTTAATTTATACTATTAATTTGAACTCCTACTTTATATGTTCAAACCTTATGGGGGTCATATACTACAATTTAATAAAGTATAGATCTAACCATCTTTATAAAAAAATTAAATAACAAAAATTAAATAATAATTAAATTTCATTTTTTGTACTAAAAATTATTTTAAAAATAAATTAATAAAAGTCGTGTTAACCTTTGCACCATTCTTATTGAAAGGGTAAGTCAAAAATTCGTGATTAGCAATTAATACAAAAAAACCATCTTTAAAGGTGATAAATATCTTTCTTTGTTACATAAATTAAATTATTTATAAATAATATTAATATTTTATTATTAACTTATTATATTATTTATTTGTGTGTTTTATTTAAGTATTAAATATAAATAATAAAGATAATATAAGATATATTTTGGTGTTTATTCACATTCTTATAATTGTTTGAGTGTCTTTAATTTAAGTATTTTTTTGTTAATTATTTAGTACGTGTTTATATATTTTATTTATTCTCGGTAAGAATATAATTTGTGTTAATTATATTTTCGTTAAGCATTTTAGTTGTGTAAATAAGTCATTTTCTTATACCTTATCATTACAATTTGAAGTGAATAAACTTAAACGGGTTTATTTTTTTTTATTGTTAAATAAAAATTTTTTTAAAGGGTCTAATTTGTTAAATATTCAATTTTAAAATTTTGTTAGAAAACAAATAGGAAAGAATATTCATAAAAAATGACTATAAAAACTCTTTCTTCAGGATAATTGGAGTGTGCAAAACTCTACAGCTAATATTGGGGATTTTAAACAATTGAATCAAATACAATACCTGTAAGAAGAAAGATGAAACAACGAATTGGAAAATAATATAGAAGATTTTATAATGTCATAATTTATGTAAAAAAAAATTTCAATTTGTGGGCTTTACAAACTAATAATTTTTTAAAAAATTCAAACATTAATACATTTCCTTATTGGTTAAAATCCAAGTCTCAAAGACTCAGGTGGGTAAAAATATTAAGCTTGGAAAGTTGAAAATTGGAAAATAGGGGATTTTTGTTAATGAATATATCTATATGAATATTCTTACTGATGATGTTTTTTTACAAGACAATTGTCAATTAATAAGACCTTATTTTTACATATTAATTGGAAAAAAGAAAATAAAAGTCATATTTAAATTCTATCAAGTAGTCACGCCATAATTTCAATCTATTAATTAATATTTTATTAAAAATTAATTTATAAACATAATGAATCAAACCCAAGGAAATTTAAAATAAAAAAATATTAAAAAACTAATTTACAAACTAATGTACTTTTGATGATCATAATATTAGAGTTGTTGTTGGTCCAGTCAAAATTGAAGCTATTGTTCAATTGGGCAGACGTTTTCTTTTTAAATAAATTAATATATATGTATTAAAATTTAATTAATAATTATTTATTTCAATGTTTAATTATTACTATTATTTTGAACAGAAATAAGACTGACTTGTGGATTCGCTTAGGCTTGGTGAACATGAAAGTGCAATAGTGCCGTTATTGCAATCGCTTTTAAAGCAAGAATTTAAAAATGGTTGTCCATTTTTACAACTGAAGGTATCCACAACACCACTTTGTAATTCGATTTCAAATCCATCAGTCATAGATGTTGCGAATAAGAAATTGTCATTATTGCATACTGGAGAACCACTATTATCAGAGGAGGAGGAATCTTGGTCATTTGAATAAACTGCATTAACAACACTGTTATCTGAGAATGATGGTTTATTTGTGACTGTAACATATGAATATGGTGAATATTTTGGTTGAGCCATTGGTGGTGAGTTATCACATGTGTTAATTTCAAAATACGATGTTTGTCCCTCTGGACCTGAACAATTTCTTTGTCCATACGATGTTAAATAAACTGTTGTTGCATTATTTGAATCGGTTTGGCTATATGCAAAATAAGAGTTATATTTGTAGCCATCAACAAAATATTCAACATCATTTAAACATTTATCTAATAAATTTAATAATTAATAAAAATACATCAATATCAATATCAATATTTTTTGTTTTTATTTCCACTTACTTGCAACAATTGATATACCAACTCCATATGGATTACCACTGCACTGAGTTCTATATGGAAGGAAATTTATAAATTGTTTTTCACCAAATGAATAGTTGAAAGAAATAAAAAGTAATACAAGTAATAATTTCATTTCTTTTTTTTTTTTAAATAAAATAAAAAAAAATAAAAAAAATGGTTTATATTTAAAAAAAAATTTTTATAAAATCTTTTTTTTTTTTGAATTTTTGAGTGGAACAAAAAAAAATATCTTAATTTATAAATACAAGTTTTTTTCAGTTTTTTTTTTTTTTTTATTTTTATTTTTAAGGAATTAATTAATTATATAATTTATATTATTATTGTAAGAGACAGTATTTTATTAAATAAAATTTTTAAATCTGTCTGTAAGGAATTCTTGAAAAAATAATTTGGATTTGAATTTTTTAGCAATCGATTTGTTAAATTTTGGTTTTATTATGGGATTAAAATTTTATTTTACAATTTTTTCCCAAATTTTTTTATTTATTATATTAATTTTTGTTGATAAAATAAAAAAATTACAAATAAAACAGTCATTTTCACTTTTATTATAAACTTTACATAAAGCTTCTATTAAATCATATATTGTCTCTTTGATTGCTATTTTATAAATGGTAATTTAATTGAAGAAAAAAAATTTATTTTTTATTTTAAAAGTTTGCAGTATATCAAGAAAATAATTTTAGAAACTAACAAAGTCCAAAATCAAAATTAGATTTTTTTTAAATATGGAAAAACATTAAGAAAAAAATATATATAATAAATATATATTTTTTTTAAAAAATGTAAAACAAATTAGAATTTTATTAATTATACAATTAAATCTTTTTTTGTTATTTTTAATTGATTTTTTTATAGTTTATGTAGGTTTTTTTTTTTTTTTTTTTTTTATATTAAAAATAATAAAATTAAAAAATTAAAATAAAAAAAAAATTATTAAATATTATAAATATATGATTATTATTATTAAATTAATTAACTAATTAATTAATTAATTAATTTCGTGTTCTGAATATTTGCCTAATTTTCTTAATTTAACCATTTTATCAGCACTTTTCTTACAACACCATTCCTCTTCACATTCCTCGATACAGTTTTGAGCACAAAAATCGACCTTTGTAGCTGTTGGTTTAATAAACTCTGGTTGAATTGAAGTTGAATGAATACCTTCTTTGTGGAAAATTTTTTTTAGACTTGATGCAATTTCATCAAAGTTTGAACCCTCCATAACACCAACATGAACTGAGGCGATTGTCATACCATCAACCAATTGCCAAACATGCAAATCATGATGAGAAACTACACCTTGGACCTTTGACATTTTTCTACGGATACTTTCAAGATCGATTTCGTCGGGTACTTTTTGTAAAAGGATCATTGAACATCTTTTGACTAATGGGAAAGATGTGAGAGCGATCATAATAACAATAATTAAACTAACACTTGGATCGATATATTTAGTCCATGAACCATGGGTGTATTGAATAATAATACCTGTAACTAAAACAAATAAAGATGAAACTGCATCACCTAAAAAGTGAATGAATACACCAAACATATTGTAATCCATACCACATGTACCTTTTCTTCCGCTCTTCTTTTTCTTTTCACCGCCATCATGAGAATGGCCATGCTTTTCTTTCTTTGGAGTTTCGCCGCCATGAGAATGGCCGTGATGATCATCATCATGATCATGGTGATCTTCGTGATTGTGTGAATGGCCATGACCGTGTTTTTTTTCTTTGCTTTCTTCATGTGAATGACCGTGATGATCGTCATCATGATCATGGTGATCCTTATGATTGTGTGAGTGACCATGGTCATCTTGATATTCTTCTTCATCTCTACCTATACTGATAACTGTATCAACCTTTCCCTCACCACTATGAGCATGACCATGCTTTTCTTTTTTCTTTTCACCGCCATGTGAATGGCCATGCTTTTCTTTTTTCTTTTCACCTCCATGTGAATGACCATGCTTTTCTTTTTTCTTTTCTTCACCATGTGAATGACCACCACCGTGTGAATGGCCACCACCACCACCGTGTGAATGAGCATGGGCCATACCAGTAAGAGCGAAAACAATTGTGCCTAAAATATTAATAAATAAACCGGCAGCAGCAACAATCATAAAGATATAACCGTGATATTGACCCTTTAATTCGAGTTCAGCTGGCTCTATGAAACGAGGAATTGATTCTAAGGCGACATAAAGACACATTGAAAGAAGGAAAATACCATTTGTTAAACCACCCAATAATTCTGTACGAGCCCAACCATAAGACATTAAATTATCTGAATCACGCTTGGCTGCCTTAGCTGCCCACCAGGCAATATAAAGTGATACTACATCTGAAAGATTATGAAAACCATCTGAAAGTAATGTTAATGAATTTGTGTAAATAGCAACACCCAACTCTGCAACGACATATATTGCTGTTAAACCCCCAATTAATATAAATGCTACTGTTTTTGAAGTTTCACCCTTTTCTTCTTTTTGTTTCCTAGTATAAATATAATATGATATTAGCTATTTATTTATTTATTTAATGATCTAAATAAAACAAAATTAAAATTATATAAAAAACAAAAAAATAGGGCGGAGCGCTCAAATTTTTTAAAAAAATAAAAATAAAAATAAAAATTTTGGTGTGTGTTCCTATTTCTGTTTTTTATTTCATTAACTGTTTTATTATTTTTAAAAAACACTTACGAAACCAATGCTTCTGTTTCTTCTTTACCCATTTTTATTTTTTTAAATTTCCTTCCTTTTTTATTTTTTTTTTATTTTATTTTTTTTTTGATTAACAAGTAAATTTACAAAAATAATTGGTTATGAATAATTGAAAAGAAAAATATAAATTTTATATATTACAAAATATATTATTTATTTATACGAAACTTTTTATTTAAAAATTGAATAAAAAATATAAGGATGTAGGAATGAGTTTCAGTTAGGAATATAGGAAACAAAATTTATTTATTTTTTATAAAAAAAAAAAAAAAAATATAAAATTATTTTTTTTTTAAAAAAAAAAAATTAAAAAAAATCAAAAAATAGATTTTTATTAAAATATTTCAGTCAACTCATTTTTTTAAAACTTTTGTTGTTATATTGATGATGTAAAGAGGCACATAAAGTTTTTTTCTCACGATTTTTCTTTTTTTGTTGAATTATAACTCTAATTTTTGTGATAAATGCGAAAATAAAATGAAAACAGTTTATTATTTTTCGTAAAATGAAAAATAATTAATCTATTTTTATTTATAATTATAAAAAATAAAATAAAAGGAGTGGAAATATTAAAATCAATATTATAATAATAATAAAAAAATGTAAAAAATAAAAATAAAAAAATGTAAATATAAAAAAAAAAATGATATTTATTTAGGGGGTGGGAAAAAATATCAAAGCCAATCCAAAATTTTTTTTCTTGCAAGAAGGAAATTTTTTTTTGGATAGAGATCAAAACAACCCAAAAAAACGAAACCAAAATTATGAAGCAACCAAAAATTATCTCATTTCCCTGTATAGTTTATTAACTGCATAATTTCTTAATTAATAATAATTCCATTTATCATTTTAATTAAAACTTGATAAATAATAAAAATTTGTGTCTAATTATTAGTTTTAAAAATGAAAAAATAAAAATAAAAAAAGAATATTTCTAAATATCATTAATTATTATTAATTATTATAACATCCATATAATCACACAATCATAGTTTTATAGTTTTGAGAAAAATAGCTTTATAAAAAAAATTAAAAAAAAAAAAAATTAAAAATTAAAAAAAAAATTAATTTTTTTTAAAAAAACGATAATATTTAAAAAAAGAAAAAAAAAAAAAAAAAGTATTTCGTTTTTATTCATTTTTTAATTATTATTTAATAAATATAAAATAAAGAATGAAATTAGACGCAAAGAATCTAAGATATTTAACTAAAGATGATTTTAGAACTTTAGTATCTGTTGAAATGGGTATGAAAAACCACGAGTTGGTCCCAGTCAATTTAATTTGCACAATTGCCAATTTAAAGTATGGTGGTACTAAAAAGTCAATTACCACATTACACAAGTTTAAATTACTTTTCCACGATGCCAGAAAATGTAAGTATTATTACACACACTGCATTGTATTAAAATTATCATAATATTAATGTTACTTTTATTTTTTATTTTTTTTTTAGATGATGGTTATAAATTAACCTATTTAGGATACGACTTTTTAGCATTAAAAACATTGGTACAAAGAGGTGTTTGTGCCTATGTTGGTAATCAAATTGGTGTTGGTAAAGAATCAGATATCTATATTGTAGCAGACGAAGATAATAAAGAGATGGTATTAAAGTTACATCGTTTAGGTAGAACATCCTTCAAAACTATCAAAAACAATAGAGATTATTTAAAACACAGAAAATCAGCATCATGGTTATATTTATCACGTTTAGCAGCATTAAAAGAATTTGCATATATGAAAGCATTGCACGATAATGGTTTCCCAGTACCAACCCCAATCGATTATAATCGTCATACCATTGTAATGTCAAGAGTACGTGGTTATCCAATGACCCAAATTATGGAATTAAGACACCCAACTAAAGTATACAACGACTTGATGAATCTTTTGGTTAAATTAGCAAACTATGGTCTTATTCATGGTGATTTCAACGAGTTTAACATTCTCATTAGTGACGAAGAAGAAATTACTCTTATTGATTTCCCACAAATGGTTTCAACAAGCCATATAAACGCTGAGATGTATTTCGATCGTGATGTAAATTGTATTCGTACTTTCTTTGAAAAAAGATTTGGTTTCATTGGTCAAAAATGGCCAAAGCTTGCAGATTGTCAAAATATTCATTCTTTAGATGTTCAAATTGCAGCTTCAGGTTTTACAAGAGATTTAGAAAAAGATTTTGATAAAGTAAGTATAATTATTTAATTATTAATTTTTTATTTTTATTAATTATTAATTCTAATTTTTTTATTTAAAAAGTTAGCAGAAGAGCAAATTGATTTAAGTGATGATGAAAATATTGATAATGATAATGATAATGATGAAGAGGAAGAAAATAATAACAATAATGAAGAAGAAAATAATGAAGAGGAAGAAGAAAATAATGAAGAGGAAGAGCAAGAGCAAGAACAAGAGGAAGGTTATCATGAAATTGAAACCAGTGATGAGGAAGAAGAAGAGAGTGATAGCGATGAATCAGTTGAAAATAATAAACAAGTCATTGAAGAATTCCATGGTTTATCACTTAATAAAAATAGAGATTTTAAGTATGTATTTATTTATATTTTATTTTTTAATAAAAAAATATGTGTGGCTATATATTAACTTTTAATTTTTTAAAAAGATTTTCAAACTTAAAAGATGATGATAATGCTCCAATCATTTTAAGAAAAGAATATATCCAAGAAATTGGTGAAATTGAAGGTGAACCAGTTGACGGTGATTTCGAACAATATGTTGAAACACCAGAAGAAAGAAAAAAGAGAAAAGAAGAAGAAAAAAAGAGAGCTATTGCCGATAAAGTTAAAAGACAACTTAACAATAAAAAAGGTGGTAAAATGAGTGTTAGAAATACTGTTAAATCTAAAAACAAGAGAGAAAGAATGGATCACATTAAAGCTTATAAATAAATATAAATTAAGAAAAAAAATTAAATAAAAAAAAAATTAAATAAAAAAAAAATAAACTCTTTCTTAAATTTCCAATACTATGTTTTAAAACAATCTGATTTATAATAATGTTGGTTGTTATTATTATTATTTTTGTTATTATTTTTTGTATTATTACTTTTCTTACAAAATATATGTTTTTATTTTTTATTAATTTTTTTTGTTTGTTTTTTTACTGTAGTATGATAAATATATTTTTTTTTTATAACTAAAAACCAATTATTACATGTTTATTTGTGGATTGGATCTTGGTTGATTGATTTACCATAAGCAGCAGTAGCAGCTTTCCATTCTGGGGTGTGGGTTGGGTATTCACGTCTTTGAGTTTGGGCGTATGAGAAGTAAAGAGCACTAACAGTTAAAGTTAAAGCAACACCAGCGAGAGTGACGTAACCTCTTGGGGTACCATAACCTTCTAATTTGTATTGGTTGTGTGGGTAGGCTTTGAAACCTTTTGGATATCTTAAATTGTAGTTTTCGTTACCAGTTGACATTTCTATATATATTATTTATATTATTATTATTATAATAATAATAATTATAATTATAATTATTTATAAAAAAAAAAATTTTAAAAAATGTTAATTCATATTTTTTTTTGTTTATTTTTTTATTTTTTTTTTGTTTTATTTTTTATTTATTTTTGTGTGATCATTGCAAAACATTTTATTATTTTAAAATTAATATGATTATTATTAAATAAATGTATATTAAACATTTATTTATATCAATTGGATGATAAGGTGTGAACTGTT
This sequence comes from Dictyostelium purpureum, assembly GCF_000190715.1. Classification (NCBI taxonomy): domain Eukaryota; phylum Evosea; class Eumycetozoa; order Dictyosteliales; family Dictyosteliaceae; genus Dictyostelium; species Dictyostelium purpureum. The sequence continues at coordinate 4,521 of NW_003519655.1, read as the reverse complement.
AATTATTTTTCGTAAATTATAATGTTTCTTCATTATTTATTTATTTATTAATTTAATTTGATTATTTATTCTGAATTTTATTTGTTTATTAAAGGGAATAATTAATTTCCAAAAAAAACTAATTTGATCATCACAATTTATAACTATGATGATAATAATTGTGTGCTTTGAAACTTACTATGTGCTGTGTGTATGATTGTGATTAATGAAAATAACAAAAAAAAAAAATTTAAAAAAAAAAAAAAAATTTTATTTTTTTTTTATTTTTTTCTATTTTTTTTTTATTATTTTTTTTTATAAAAAATTGGTTAAAAAAATTTAAAAAAAATTAAAAAAATTAAAAAAAGAAAAGAAAATTAAATAAAATTTAAAAAAACGAAAAAAAAAAAAATCATTATCATTTAGTTTAATTCCACAAACAAAAGATATAGAATTATTTAAATAATAATTTTATACAGTTACATTTATTTATAAAGAAAAAAAAAAAAAAATCATTGTATATATATAATTCCGCGCTTTTTTTTTTTTTTTTTTTTTTTGTAAAAATGTTATCTTTAAAAAAATGTAGTCTTTTAAAAGATACATGCAAACTATTTGAAAAACAAAGTGGTAGCAGTATTAGATCATTATCATATTCAAGTAATAGCAATAGTAATCAGAGTTTTAATAAGAATTTCAGCAGTTATGGAGACAGAAATAAAATTAGAAATAGTAATAATAAAGATTCCACTGATTTCATCCTAAATGAATTTAAAAAAGCATTGGATATCGATAGTGGTAATGGTAATAATAGAAATAGTGGTTATCATAATAATAGTAATAATAATAATAATAATAGAAAAACATCCATGGGTTATAATAATAGCAATAATAAAAATAATTATAATAGAAACAGTTTATATAGAAATCAACAAAATAGTAATAATAATAATAATAGTGGTGATAATAGAGATCATTTTGATATTTCAATAGTGGGTGTAGAAAGAATATTGACAAAATATAAGAGACTTTCAAATTTTCAATCATTATCAAGTAAATTATCATCAAGTACAATAAAGGAAGCTAATAAATATGTTGAATTATTGAAAGAAAAAGTTGCAGAATCAGAAGATTCTGTTTTTGAATGTGCAAAGAATATTATGTCAATTGATAAGGAATTGGGGGATTTGAGTCTAAAATTACCAAAATTAGAAAAAGAAGAAGAAATTGAAATGGTAAAAGAAAGAATGAAATCACTCTACAATACAAAGGCAACCAATAAAACCAAAGTATTAAATTTTAGAAAATTCGAATATTTCATCGATCAAATTAATGAAATTATAGAGGTTATTAAAGCCAAACCAATCAAGAGTTTGGATGAATACGAGCTTGTTAAAACCAAAAAAGTTGAACCATATTTAAACCAATTTAAAGAATTTATCTCAAATGTAGACACTACAAAATTAGAAACCATCCAAGTTACACCAGAAAAAGACTCTAACGCATTAAAGTACAGATTCTATCCACCATCAGAGCCATTTGCTATGATACTTTCAAAAGACCCATATGCCGTTGACAAGACCCGTTATCAAGAGTTAGACTTTAGCAAAAATAAACTCGAAGTCGTCAAAAAATATAATTTCGATAAAATCCCAAAACTACAACATGGTTTAGAGCGTGTTATTACTCAAAGGGGTTTACATCTTGTAAATGATAGTTCTGGAAAGCCTGCATTCACACCATTCCTTTCAAATATCCACGATTTCGATGAAATCAAATTGCATTCAACTTATATGATTCCATCAGAAGATCAAAAGTTAATCGAAATTACCGAAGAAAATAAATGCACATACTTTTCATCGACATCTTCCATTACTGCTTTTCTAACACATTTATATTTGGCTGTATCTAAAAGTAAAGCACCACCATCATCAATGTATTCATCATCATTAACAGATCTTTCTGTAAGTATTCATTAGTTATATATAAATGGTTTTTATACACCAAACAAACAATAGATATTAATTTTTATTATTTTTATTTTTAAATTTTAGGGATCATTCATACCATCAGTTTTAAAACCATCATCAATTCATTTAATTCCGGTTAAAGATAATATTTGGTCCATTGATAACAATTCAGGTAATGCAGAAAAGTCAAATGTTATTTTAATGAATTTAGGACATTCAATGGAAAAGATGTTAACATTACCAGAGGACGAGTTTAATAGCAAGATATTAAAATCCAATAACCCAGGTGACCCAGTAGAATTCCCAGATTCATATATTTACAGTAAATTTGATAAGATAATTTATAGATCACAGATAGATTGCATTTCAGATAATTTACCAGAGGATAGAAATACATTCGATTTAAAGACACGTGCAACCAATGCAATTAGAATGAATGTCTCGGAAACCAACAATTTCATTTCACATCATATCAATAGATTATTTAATTGTAATAATTCTTTCGAAAGAGAGTATTTGGATTTATCAAGATCGGGTGGTATCAAATATGCATTACAAGCTAAATTGGGCCACATGGCAGGTATTTTCATTTGTTATCACAATACAAGAAAGATTTTTGGCTCAGAGTATATAGATTTGAAAGAGTTGGAGAAATCAATATTTTGGACTAATCATATGGCCGATGTCAATTTCAACCTTACCAATCAATTACTTCAAAATGTTTTAGATCACATCACCAAGGATCTTCCAAGAACCCACAAATATAGATTACTCATATGCAGTTCCGCCAATTTCAAATTAAATATCTTTGTTGAAACACTCATAGCCGAAGATTACGAATATTTAGAATTCTCCTATAAAACAACTAAAGAATTGAACGAGAATGAAGCCAAACAAATTAAAAACCCAGTTAAAATGTACGAAATTAAAGTTATCCCACTTGTAAATGATAAAAAAGTGTTCTCACAACTTCATTATACCGAATCCGACGAATTAAAAGTTTTCTACTCGATCAATCAAGTCGAAAAAGAAGACATATTAATTAACTATGCTTTAGAATTAAGACAATCTAAATTATATTCCCAATTTTTGTCTAAATAAACAATATTAAATTTTTTTATTTTTTTTTTATTATAAAAAATAATAAATGAAAAAAACATTATATATACAAGCTTTTTTTTAAATATTTTATTTTATGTTTTTTATTTATATTATTTGTGAAAAGAGTATACTATCTGATTATTTGTGGTTGTTTTCTTGTTCTAATTCTTTTTGTTTTTTAATATTATCTTGAACTCTTTTATTTCTTTGTTCCATCATTTTGTCGTGGTCGCATGCATGGCCTCTGAATGGATCTTGATGGACATTTGGTGTTTGTTCGTGTTGAACATTGGGATTTCTTTCGATATATTCTTTATAGTGTTTATTTATGATATCGTTAATTCCTGTCATTTCTAAAGCAAGTTCGCAATTTACAAAATTATTGTTATTATTATTTATTAAAATTGAGATTTGAAAAATTAAAAAAATAATTAATATAAATTTCATTATTATTTATTGTTTAATCTAAATTTGAGTATATATTAATTTGAAAAAAGCTGATATATAAAACTCGATTGTGTGTGGGTTAAAAATATTTGTTTTTTATATAGGTAAAATAATAACAAAAATAAAAAAAAAATAAAAAAAAATAAAATTAAATATATTTTTAAGAAAATCCAAATTAGGAAATCAATATTTTATTATTTTTTTTTTTTTTAATGAGGGTTATGTATAAAATAAATATTTTATTAACATATTATTTCTTAATACAATTATATATACTTTTATTTATATTTTATACTTTATTAAATTATATTGTAGTTTTAAAAAGAAATATAAATTATTTGAATTTTAATAAAAAAAATTAAAATAATAAAATAAAATAAAATAAAATAAAATGAAATAAAATAAAATAAAATAAAAAAAAAAATTAAAAAAAATAAAAATGAAAATGAAATTTTTTTTTTTTAAATATTTTTTAATTTATTTGTGTTAAAATATTTACAATGGAAATAATCATTTCAAAATATAGATAATTTATTCAATATTTAAATCAAAGGCAATGCATTGGTTTTAAAAGAAAATAAGATAAGCTTAATTTTTATTTGTCACAATAAATCATAAAAATTGTTTTTATTTTAAATGCCTCTTTAAATAATAATGGCTTCTTTATTTTTTTGTTTAGTATTACTATAAAAACCCTAGAAATTTTGTTAATAAATAAAAAACAATAAAAAAACAAAATAAAATTGATTTTATAATCATATCTCAAAACTTTATTTATTTTGTTTATTCATATTGTAGAAAAAAAATTATAAAAAGAGGTTACACTTTAGTTTTTCTTAATAATAGTTTTTTAAAATAATTAATTAAAATAATAAAAAAAATATAAAAAATAAAAAAAATAAAAAAAATTTTAGATAAGTTAGAAATTCGATAGTTTTAATTAATTTTTTTTTTTAATATTCAAAGAAAATAAAAAATAATATTTAATTTAAAAAAAATATTTAACTACTTTTATAGAAAAGTC
>NW_003519654.1:9054-37906 GCF_000190715.1 Dictyostelium purpureum | reverse complement strand
ACATATGGTCTGAATTTATTTCTATCATTTATAGAATTATTTGATTTTATTACAAATGAATCATATATAATCGATCTTAGAGTGTATTGGTTACAAATAATACCAATGATTTTCAAAAAAAAAAAAGGTAAAAATAAAAAATTAAATAATGTTTTAAAAAAAAATACTAATTTAAATTTAAAGAATATATTGGGTTGGTAAAAGAGATAATATACACATGCTTTAAAAATGAAAATGGGAAACCAATAAGAACCAATATTATCAATTTAATATTAAATAAAGATAATTTTTTAGTTAATGAGCGTGGATATTATAATCCGAATTGGGACAGTTTTTATTTTCCTAGATTTTTTTTTATCAAGTGTTTTGAAGGAATATTTTTTAAATTTAAGTGAAGATGATCAGGATAATGGGGAATATGATACACTAGTAGAATATTTAAATAAAATATTAGAGTATTTAATAAAACTATATAAAGGAAACAAAAGTGAAATAATAGATAGTAACAGTTATTTAAATTCAATTAAAAGCATTTTAAATTTTATTGTTTTTTTAAAAACTTCAAAGAGAATCGATAATATTAAAAAAAACATTATAGAATTATTATCAACAATAGTCAGAGAATCTGATGAAATCTCAGATATTTATATTCTCAATATTTTTATGGATTTCAAAAGAATATTGGGAAATGATTTAAACACTTTTTTCGAAGAACACTATTTAATATTAAAAGAGCAAAAAATGAAAACATCTTCAACAGAATCGCCAATAATAATAATGTATATATTATTTTTATTGAACAATACCCAATTATACAAATATTTAGATCTATATAGCGATAAAAACTCAATTAAAATTTTAATAAAGTATAAAAAAATTTTATTTTATTTTTTTATGTTGGTTTATTAATAAAAATTTTTTTATTATAGTTATTTAGGTTTTTTTAAAAATAAAGGTCCATATTACTTTTTAAGAGATTTATATTATAATTTTATAGAAGAATTTTTAGAAATATTTCTTTCAAAAGATGACTTTAAAAATATCCACTTTATAATAGAAATAGTATCACCACTACCATCAAAAGAAATAGCACAAAAATATTTTTTATTATTGTTAGATTTAGTTAACAAAAAAGAAAAAATATTAAATATAGATTATTTCAAATGTTTAAATATATTTTTGGATAATAATAAACTTCAGCTAGATAAATCAATATTAAATGATCATCAATTTCAATTAAATATCTTAAAGAGAATGGACTATTTTTTAGAAGAAAAAAATGATGAACTTTGTGAAATTATTTCTAAAAAATTAGGAGAATATATGCCAGTTTTACATTACAAATATATCAGCCTTGTAATCATAGATAAACCACCCATAAACTCTTCTAGTAAAAACTATGATTTATTTTTACACCCAATTGTAAATATATTAGAAAATGACTATGACTATTTCAACGAATTTTTAACCCACAAACAGTGCCACAGTTTTATTTCAAATTTAAAAAAAGTTTTATTTTTGAGTTCCTGTTCTGTAAAATTAATAAATTTATTTTTTGCATCCCAACTGTGCAAAAACAAAAGTATATTAAGTACCGAAAAAAAATCATTAGCAACAACATATATAGAAAGTTTTCAAAAAGATTTTGAAAGACACTTCAATTCACTCATCCTAATAAACAAACCAATGAATAGAGAATTTATAGTGGGTTTTTTAACATTAACATTTTTAATATACAATTTAATAAAAATAATACCAGAAAATAATCTCAGCTTACCATATGTTAAAGAAATCACCCAAATACTTTCACCATTTCAAAGTATACCAGTTTTCAAACTTGAAGGAAAAACTTATATAATATACTATTCGAACTGTTTTCACTCTCCTACTATAGTAAAAAATATGCAGTTATTACAGAAGACGATAGGTACTATAAATTAAACAACACTTTTGAAACATTAATAGAAGACCCACACTTTCTTTCCAAGGTTAATTTAGAGAACGTAGCTTATATAATATCATCTATCGATAAGAATGTGCAATTAAGAAACAAGTTCAAACACCATCTAATAGAAATGATTTTAAACCATCAGTTTAAAAGAAATGAATTTTATTATGAATACTTTAAAATTCTATTGAAATACTTTACAAAGGATGATATTTTTTATTTAAGTATAGATAAAATAATATGCACATTAATATGCTTTTATAAAGAAAAAAATCATTCCTTAAATTTTAGAAAATATATTAAGGAAATGATCAAAAGCTATGGTTCTAATGTATTGTTTAATTCAAGGTTTTCAACATTATATAACTTCCTATCTCTATCTGAAAAAGAATTTATAAACCCAAATAATATATTACAATTAAATAATAATAATAATGAAATTAAAACACCAACACTCTCAAATATATTAATTTTAGAAATTTTTAAAAAAATTATAGAATGTGTGGATGTAGACACCTCATCAAAGCTATCAGTATTTTATACAAATTGGTATTATTTCGATAAACTTTCGTGGGTCTTTTCAAAGCTTCAATATTCAAATATAAATTTCAATTTATTTAAAAACAATGGATTTGTTATTGAGAAACAAAAATTCAATTTAGTTAAAGACAGCTGCCCCTTATTTTTAAACTCAAATTATTTTAAAAATTTAGAAACTTTACCCATAAGATGGTTTTCAATGCATTTTAGTGAAACAGAGAATATAACATTAAAAGATAAGGATGATTTAAACTATTTAGAAAACTATAAAAATATTAAAACTCTAACATTTGAAACATTAAAATCAATTAACTCACCTAAAATAATTAAAACTGTATCATCCTTTTGCAACACAATCAAAAAAATAACATTTAATAACCTCAATTTTAATAATAGTATAGAATTTGACTTTGACAATTTTTATAATCAAATTATCAAATACATTTTAATCATTAACCCCAATATTAAAATAGAATTAAATATTATAATAAGTGACAATTTCAATGTAAATGAAAATAGAATAGGAATATATCTACCATTTATTAATAGTATAAAATATTATAAAAATATTGAAAATATGCAAACCAATAACAACAATACCAATACAATTAATATTATAAACAACTATATACCAATAGTAGAAAATTATAATAACTTTAATATATATCTTTACAACAACCACAATATTAATTTACAAAATAACCTTATTAAATATAATTCTATAAAAAAACTACTACTTTCAAGTAAAATACTGTATGTTTATTACCTTGATACATCAAATGAATTTGGGCCATTTGATATTTCAGAATTTATACTTAATAACAACTGCAATAATAATGATAATTATAACTATATAAACAAAATCGAAGAAATCAATTTAGAATTCAAATTTAAATTATTTTTTGAACTTTCATTTGCCCACTCAATATTAAATCTTTTTAAAAATAATAGTTTTAAAAAGATAAATATAAAAATTCAATTTCAATTTAGATATAAAGAAACTTTATCCAGTATAGAATTACAAGATTTTAACTATTTAACATTTTTTCAAGATCTATTTAATATACTCGGTTCATCAAGTAGTTTAACGCAAATAAGCTTTGACCTTCCTTTTATTTTCGAAAATCTATTATTTAAAGTTAAAAAACAAAATTTTATTTCATCAAACATGAATCCATTTTTGTTTTTTAAAATTAAATAAAAAAAATAAAAAATAAAAAGATAATTATAAAAAACTAATTTTAAATATTTATAGTTCTATAAATAATAATTTTTATTATAATAGAGCTGAGAAAAAAAATAATAATAATAATTTATTAAATTTTACTATTATTTATAAATTAATTTATTGAAGTATCTGTAAGAGTTATTTACATTATTATTATATTGCTAATATTTGTTATTATTATTATATTATTATGATACAGATTTCATTATTGATTGTTCTCTATGACGACTATTTTTTCTATTTAAACAACAGCAACAACGAATTATATAAGCTAATATACCAAGTAAAGCTAACCCTGCTATTAAAACAACGTACCAATGACTTTTGAACCAATTTCTAACCTTATTGTCAAATGGGATATTTAAATATAATGCACCCACACCAATATCATTCTTGCCTGAATATTTATCATACACAATCACATTTAAAAGTCTACTATTTGTATCCCCGAAATCATCTTGAAGTGTACCTATAATTTGATTATCACTAATAAAGTTGATAGAATTTAACTCTTCACCATTTACATAGATAGTTGTGTTAATAGTAAAATTTGAACCATAAACTGTGATTTGAGAACCTGGAGTAACACTTGATGGATTTACATAGCTATATACTGGCCAACTATTATCGACTGGAGCATTGATACAGAGTTCATTACCATTTGGGCACTGGAGAAGACCAGTATAACCCTCTACAGAAATAGAGTAATTATATGGACAATTATAATAGAATAGATCAATCTTGATTTTTAAATTACCTGGTCCCAAACATGCAGTAGGGTAACATCTTGCCATTGTAGATAAAAGAGGTGGTGTATCCTTTACTAAAGAACTATCAAAACAACGACTACTATCACCAAAGTATTCCCCATATAAGTAGGTAAAACGTTGATCATTTTTGCTGCTATCTATACAATACATATTGGTGTAACCTTCGATTGAAGGGCAGTAGTCGGGTAATACCTCGCCCCCGGTAACACCATCACCAAAATAGTCATAATAGTAGGGTGGTGGAGGTTTTTTAGTTGAAATGGAGCATTGACCTTTGGAAATACGATCATATGTACATAGCGGTCTACTTCCAACACTTGTGCAAAACAGTCTATTATTACCCCATTGGCTGCAAGGCTTTGTTGCGAAACCACACCCTAATCCATTGCCCCAAACTAAAGTTTCCGCATAAGAGAAGTTTACAGCATAAAATCCTAAATCGGCAAACAAACTTAATGTAAGGTTTGAAAAAATTGGGTTTTGTGAAGCTGTACCTGTCATATATTCATTATCAAAAATTCTTTTTTCCCAATGAGAATCTGCTGTACCTGTACCACCTTGGTCCTCCAACTCAGCACCTTCTAACGAATCGCAATTGAAAAACTGTTGAACAAACGCCTTTACATTGGGTGAAACGATTCTATTTGCAGAAACTTGACCTTCAACCGTACTAGTGGATTTATAATATGATTGCATCATATTCTTTTTTTGGAATCTATCTCTACTAAAGCCCAAAACATGTGACGTTTCATGAATTGCAACACCTAATTGAAATTTATAATTTGATGGATCTGTTACTATGGAGCCTGGGTTAAAATTCAATTGACCAACTTTAGTTCTTAAATCACTATCAAATATACAATCGAAACCAAAAGCCAATACACTTCCATTTGCTAAAATTGGTCTTGCTGTTAAAAACAATATCATATCGGCATCTACACCAGGATCTGATAGTCTTGAATCATATGGAATTGGACCTGCACTTGATGAAGCACAAACATCTTGATTAATCGTTAAATTGCTGCTCTGTGTTAAGGGTACATGTAGTGTAGACTGAAGGATTTCCATCGCCTTACTTAGAATAGTGTTCACCAAATAATTATATTTCTCTCTTGTTAAAACATCACCATCCCTACATACATAAACTTGGTTATTGTTCGTTATAACTTGACCAATGTAACCACAACTATATTTTTCATCTTTTGTCGCATTCAAAGAGTCTGTATATAAATAAATCTTTATTGGTCTTGAATTTTCTAAAACCAAAGGTTCTTTTTCCTCCACCACTTGCTCCCCCTCTTCCTCTTTTTGTTGTGCCTGCAATTGTTCAAACTGACGAAACTGTTTTATTGATTTAAATAATAATGATTGATCATTGTTACTATTATTTATATTTTCTTCACTACTAAATGATTTTAATAACCTTTTATTACTTGTATTTATATTATTTAAATTATTATTATTATTATTATTATTATTATTATTATTATTATTATTATCATTAATATTATTTTTTATATTTTCTTCTCTTTTTTTATTAAAATATTTTATTTGTTGATTGGTTTTTTTATAAAATTTATTTTCTACTTGTTGAAAATGTATTTGTCTTTCTTGAATATGTTTATTTTCGTTTACTAATTTATCATATATACATTCATGTTTAAATGAATTAACTGGTTGTATTATATTATTAAAACAAAATATTATTACTATTATAAAAATTGTAAATTTATTTATACTATTATTTCCATACTGTTCATTTTTATTTTTAAACATGATTAAATTTATTTTATTACTATTATATATTACTATAACAATTTTATTTTTCTCTATAATTATTTAATCTACTAATTTTTATAAAATAAAAAAAATAATTATTGTAAAATTATATAAAATTAAATATATAATATTAAACTATATTTTTATAAAAATTATTTAAACTGATATTATTTACTATTAATAACCTATATCTTTATTTTTTTATCAATCTAAGTTTAAAAAAAAAAAAATTATATTAGAATTAATTGGTTTTTGATTGTTTATTATATTTTGAAATTATTTTAAAATGAATGGCAACAAATAATAAAAAATTATTGTAAATATAAAAACTACAAATAACAAAAATAAATATGGTTAAATATTATTATTATAATAAAAAAAAAAGAAAAAAATTTAATTTTAAAACTAAATATAGTTTTTTTAACTTTTAGAGAATTATAATTACATGTATAAAAAAATTTTAATGTGATGAATTATCTATATATAAATAAATATAGGTTGTTGGGTGTGTGTGTTAATTAGGTGGGGTATTGATGTATTTTGTGTGGATTATAATATATGTATATTTATTTATTTTCTGCGTGCAGCAATTTATAGTTTTATATCATCGAATTTTATTTTATAATAATTTATAAAGATAAATTTTAAAAAAAATAATATATATTAAAAAAAAAAAAAAAAAAGTGATTATGTTGTGTGGTGTGAAAAATAAAAATTCATTATGAATATTATTTAAAAAAAATATAATTATATATGGGGGGGTTGGGTGTTTTTTGGTTTATTTTAAAAAAAAAAAAAAAATAAAGAAAAAGATAGGTAAAACTACATATTTCTCTATATAATATTGTTTTAATTTAAGTTTTATTAAGGCAATACAATTTATGTTTACCTAACTAATGTATCTATTGGTTTTTTTTTTTTTTTTTTTTTTTTTTTTTTTTTTTTTTAGGAATTGTATATTGTTTTATTGTTGTTGCTGCGTGGGCTTATAAATTATATTTATGTGAGATTATAAAAATGGCATAACAAAATATGATTTTACTTATATAATGATTAAACTGACTTAATCAGAATAAAAAACAATATACCAAATGATTAAACAAAACCTGATCAACAATTATCTACTAAAATATAATTTTATATTTTTGTTTTATTTTATATTATTATTTTATTTGTTTGTTTTGTTTATTTCATTTATTTTATTTAAATATTAATAATTAAATATTTTTTTTTTATTTTATATTTTATATTTTATGTTTTGTTTTAATTTTTATCTATTCTATTATATTCTATTTTATTTTATTTTATAATGTGGAAAAAGTCAATATATTTAGAATTATATGTGTATTGTTATTTATTAATGTTATTTGATAAATATTAATGTAAACAACAAACCTCTATCATTACCACTACTCCTAACTATCTGAAACTATAATATTTTTAACACAAGATAGAAAAGGTAGAAATTATTGATTTTGATTTACATAAAAAAAAAAAAAACTAAATAAAAAAAAAAAAAAAGAAGAGGTTCTTTGTTTAGCTGGTTATTTAAAAAAAATTTGTTGATTTTAGCCAATTATTGTTATTCTGTGCATTTATTATTATAAATAAAACGTAGAAAGTTATAGCTTTATATAGTTATTACTATTGTTATAAGTTTACTGATGGTTACATTTCTGACTTTTCTATATATTAATTATCATCCTTTAAAATTATTATTAAAAAATATAACCATTATAAAAATTTACAAAAAAATAAAAAAATGAATTCAAAAAAAATAAAAAAATAAAATTTTTTTCTGATATTTTTTGAAAAAAAAATAAAATAAATAAATTACCTTTTATTAAATCTATAATCCATAATCCTCTTTTGAAACCTATTAAATCTACTCTAATTTATCAAAACCCTATCTTTTTTGTATTTTTTTTTCTGATCTACAACTATTATTAATGTTAACTTTTCTTTATTACTTAATAACTATTACTATAAGTAGTATTACTATTGCTATTGTTATGTATTGTTATTGTTATTTCTATTACAAATATATTATTGCTATAGTTATTTATTTATTTATTGTATTATTGCTTAAATTCATTTACAATAATTTGAAAAAAAAAAATCTTAAAAAATAATTTTAAAAAAAAAAAATTTTGCGGTTAACTTTTTTTTTTATTTTTTTTTATTTTTTTTTATTTTTTTTTAGCATTATCCAAACATGGGGTTAAATTAACCCACTTCGTGTCAAACGCACACAGGTGTCATATTACGTTAATCAAAATAAAAAAAAAAAAGACTTTGTGAAAATTTTGCAAAAATTGAAAAAAAAAACATGGACAATAAAAAGAATATTTTGAGAAATAAAAAGATAATTTACTCTTTATTTTTTTTTTTATCATAAATTTATTAATATTACTATTAAAAATTTTATTATTTGATCATTACTATTTAATTATTATTTAAATATTATTTGATGCTGATTGTTTTTTTTATAAAACTATTTTGGTTATTTGATTTTTTTATTTTTTTTTTTTTTTTTTTGATTTTTTTATTATATTATTATTTTTATTATTATTTACATAAATTTATCCCTTGTTAAACCTAAAAATTCTAAAGCATTGTCACCTAATAATCTTTGTTTAGTTGGTTCATCAAATTCTTTAATTGATTCTATTAATTGACCTGGTATTTGTTCACCTAAAGGGAATGGGTAATCAGTACCCATAATAACTTTGCTTTCACCCATTAATTTAACTAAGAATTTTAATGCTTCTTCGTCGTGTACTAAAGAGTCAACCCAGAATTTGCCTATATATGAACGTGGATTGATTGGATTTTTAACAGCACAAAGATCTGGACGGGCATTGAAACCATGTTCGATACGACCAATGGTGAATGGGAATGAGCCACCACCGTGTGCAAAACAAACTTTAAGTTTTGGTAAACGTTCAAAAACACCACCAAAAATCATTGAGCACATAGCCAAACAAGTTTCGGCTGGCATACCTACTAACCATGGTAACCAATAAGCCGGCATTCTTTCTTTACCAACCATTTCCCAAGGATGGATGAATACAGCAGCACCTAATTTTTCGCACTCTTCAAATACTGGGAATAATGATTCATCATCTAAATTTTTACCATTGATATTTGAACCAATTTGTACACCTGCTAAACCTAATTCTAAAATACAACGACGTAACTCTTGAATTGATGCTTCTGTATCTTGAAGAGGTAATGTACCTAAGCCAATAAAACGTTTTGGATTCTCTGAAACTACTTGTGCTATATGATCATTTAAGTATTGTGAAAGATCCAATGCATCTTGTGGTTTAGCCCAATAACTAAACATAACTGGTACAGTTGATAATACTTGAATATCGACATCATCTCTATTTAACTCTTGAATTCTAACCTCTGGATCCCAGCAATTACTGTCAATCTCTCTGAAAAACTTTCCATCAATTATCATTTTAGCTTTACATGAACAATGATGATCTAACGAAACCCATCCACCATATCCATACTTTTCTTTTAAATCTGGCCAATTCTTTGGTAAAATATGTGTATGTAAATCAATTTTTAAAAATTTACCATTTCCTGCTGTATTGGTTGGTGTGGAGGTTGTTGTAGTTGTGGTAGTTGTATTATCCATAACAGTTTTTTATTTATTTAGTTTTGTTTTGTTTATTTAATTATGTTTTACTGTTTGTTTTGAAAAATAAATATCTTTTTTTTTTTTTTTTAAAAAATTTCGTTTTTTTTTTTAAATTTTGTTTTTTGCAATAAACATAAAGTTTTTATTAAAAAATTTTATTTGATATTACTGTTATTACTGTTATTACTATATAGTAAATAAATTTAATTGTTCTTTAATAAATAGTTATTGAAATATATATAAAAAAAAACTTTGTGTGGGAAATTTTAAAAAAAATTTAAAAAAAAAAAAAATAAAAAAAAATAAAAAAAATAAAAAATTTAAATAATTATTTTATATTTTTTTTAAATTATTTTAGATTTAAAATTTTTATATTAAATATAATTATATTATGTCCATATTTCTTTTTTTGTGTTTATAATTAATGTTTTTTTATATGAAAATAGAATAGAATAGTAAATGATATAGTCCATAACAAAATAAAAATAAATTTTATTTTATTTTATTTTATTTTATTTTATTTTATTTTATTTTATTTTGTAAAATATAAATAATTAAATAAATAAAACAATACTAAATTTGTTAAATTTATTTAATTTTTAAGAAAAATATATTTTTAATTTTTTCTCATTTTCAATACAACATAAAAATAATATTTTTTTGGATTATGTTATGAAAAAAAAAATAAAAAAATTTTTTTTAAAAATTTTCAAAAAAAAAAAAAAAAAAAACGATGCCTATAAAAACAAAATTTTTAAATTTTTAAAGTTTTTAGTAAATTGTAAGTCTTCAATCACTATGACACCCTTTATCTCTATCCTTTATCAACTATCATAAAAAGATAGTGATAATCAATCAATCTTTCAAAATTTATCATTAATCCAACAAATATACTAATTTCATACAAATAATAATATTATGTAGACTTAGCTTTAAATCTATTAATAGAACCTTTGATACACACGATGTCCTCGGGAGGAAGTAAAAGAAAGAACGTTTTCATTGAAAAAGCTACCAAGCTTTTCACCACTTACGACAAAATGATCGTTGCTGAAGCCGATTTTGTTGGTTCATCCCAATTACAAAAAATCCGTAAAGCTATCCGTGGTCATGGTGCTGTTCTTATGGGTAAAAAGACTATGATCCGTAAAGTCATCCGTGATTTATCAGAATCTAAACCAGAATTAGAAGCCTTACTCAACTACTTAAAGGCCAACACCTGTATTATCTTTGCCAAAGACTCAATCACTGACGTTAAAAGAGTTATCAAAGAACAAAGAGTTGGTGCCCCAGCCAAAGCTGGTGTTTTCGCTCCAAATGATGTTATCATCCCAGCTGGTGGTACAGGTATGGAACCAACTATGACTTCTTTCCTCCAAGATCTTAAAATCGCCACTAAGATTAACAGAGGTCAAATTGATATTGTCAATGATGTCCACATCATCAAAGTTGGTCAAAAAGTCGGTGCTTCAGAAGCTACCCTCTTACAAAAATTAAACATCAAACCATTCACCTATGGTTTAGAACCAAAAATCATCTACGATCAAGGTGCCTGTTATTCACCATTAATCACTGAAGAAGATCTCCTCAACAAATTCAAACAAGGTATTGCCAATATTGCTGCCATTTCACTCGAAATTGGTTACCCAACTATTGCTTCAATTCCACACAGTGTTATGAATGCCTTCAAGAATTTACTCGCCATCTCATTCGAAACCGAAATTACTTTCGATGCTGCCGATAAATTCAAAGCTGCCGCTTCAGCTGCCCCAGTTGCCACCGCTGCTGCCCCAGCTGCCGCTGCTCCAGCTGCTGCCAAGAAAGTCGTTGAAGAACCAAAAGAAGAATCAGATGATGATATGGGTATGGGTCTCTTCGATTAAGATTTAAAATAGTCTTTGTCTCAAAAATTAATAAAAAACATTAAAACCGTTTTTAAAATTTTTTTGTGATTTTTTTAAAAAAATAATTATCTGTTTCATTTCTTTTTATTTCTTTTTATTTCTTTTTTTTTTATTTATATTTTAATATTTTTTTATTTATTTTTTTTATATTTTTTTTTTAAATTTTGGTTTTTTAAATTTTTAAATTTTTTTTTCATTTTCATTTTTTGTTAATATATAATGCTTGATGATAATAATATTAGCACAGTAAAAAATAATGTGAAAGAATGCAACGAAATTTTTTACCATTTAAAAAGTACATTGGGACCTTATGGAAGAGATAAATTGATATTAGACAAAAATAATAATTATTTATCAACAAATGATGGAGCAACAATTTTAAAATATTTAAAGATAAAGCATCCAGCAGCACGTTTGTTGATTGGTGTTGCAAAAAGTCAAGATGAAACTGTTGGCGATGGTACCACAAGTGTGGTTTTATTAACTTGTTTACTATTACAAAATTCCTTAAAGTATATACTTTTATCAATTCATCCAATTATATTCATTAAAGTAAGTAAACATTTATTAGGCTCGTTTTGTTATATTAATAATTATTAATATTGTTTTTTTTTTTATAAACATTAGGGGTTTCAAATATCATTGGATTTTTGTTTAAAAGTAATCGATGAAATTAAAGTTTCACCAATTCAAAATATTAGTGATTTGGGTAATGAAAAGGTATTTGACAATCAAGAGTATTTAAATCATTTAAATTCTATTGCATCAACATCAATATCGTCAAAAATTTTAGCTAGGTTTTCATCTCATTTTTCAAATTTAGGTGTAGAGGCAATAAAAAAGTTAAGATTTAACCCGGTTCAAGACTTGGTTAGAGTTATAGGTATAACAGGGAATTCAATGCTAGAGTCAAAACTTATTGATGGTGTATTACTAGAAATTAATAATGAACAACTTATACATTACAGGAATGAACAACAAAACAATGGTGATCAATTTTCAAATCAATTTCAATTAGTTTTAAATAAACCAAAGATTATAATCGGGAAGCTACAATTAAATGACATTAGTTCAACTTTACAAAATTTAAGTATTTCAGCAGATGCTTCAATTATTCAAGAGCTAGAAACAAGAGAAATTTTAACAAAGTTTGATTTAATTTTTAAATTGGGTATTAATATTGTAATTAGTGATACTTTATTACCGCCATTGGTCGAGCAGCTTTTTAAAGACAAGGGTATATTATATTTTAACATTCAAGATAGCAGAGAATTAGAAACACTTTCATATTGTTTAAATTCAAAATTAATTTATGATATCTCTCAAATAGAGGAATCAAAGTGCACAAGTCCTTCAAAACCCATCGAAATTCAATCTATTGGCGATAAAATATTCTTACAAGTTTCTGGTGTTTCAATTAATTCTAATGGTGCTACGATGGTACTTAGATCCCCAACAGACTCAATGTTGCAAGAATGTATACGATCATTTAAAGATATGCTAAATATTTTATCATCATCAGTCAGAAACCCATATTTAGTTGGTGGTGGAGGTTCAATTTATGTAGAGTTTGCAAAAAGATTAAGAGAAAAAGCAACACAGATTATAAAAGACGAAAAAATATTAATAGCGATAAATTGTTTTGCGGATTCATTAGAAATGATACCAATGATTTTAATCGAAAATGCAGGTTATGAACCAATCGAGTTAATAGGAAAATTAAAATCTCAACATAGCCAATCAGGTAAAGAAAATCAATGGTTTGGAATAGATTTAAATGATGGTGAAATAGTAGACATGTTTAAATCCAATGTAAGAGAACCTTCATTTTTAATTTCAAATATTTTAACTTTATCGAGCAGAGCCGCTCAAATGATTTTAAGAATTAATAACAATATCCTAATCGAACCAAGATCTCAATATCAAATTATAAATAATAGTCCACAAGATAATAGTTATAAAGAAGAAGAGTTTTAAAATAATATTAAATAAATCTTTTCTGGTGTATATTTTAATAAATTTTTTTTTTTTTTTTTTTTTTTTTGGTTATGTGTTAAGTTTACATTTCTTTTTTTTTTTATTATTATTTAAAAGAAAAAAAGATGGATTATTTCTATTATTATATTATTATATTATATTATTATACTATTTATTAGTATTCGGATTATTGTAATATATTTATGGTATTAAAATTATGGGGATTGATTAATAGTTTCGGTGGATTCGTTTGGTTTTTCTTCGTCGGCTTTACCTAAGTGAATTAATTCTTCTTTAGTTTTTTCGAAAGGTCTTTTACCTAAAACATTTTCTACCTCTTCATAATGAATAACCTCTTTTTCTAATAAAAGTTTGGCAACACTTTCTAAACCATCTTTATGTTCAATAAGTAATTCTTTTGTTCTATCGTATGCAGCTTTAAGTAATTTTCTGACTTCTTCATCTACTAATTCAGCAGTTTCTTCTGAATATGGTCTGGTGAGGTCAGAGTTATCTCTACGTGGGAAAGAAAGTGGACCAACCTTTTCGTTCATACCATAAATTGATATTTGAGAATAGGCCATTTTAGTAATTTTTTGAAGATCATCTTGAGCACCAGTAGTAATGGTACCAAAGGTAAGTTGTTCGGCAACACGACCGCCTAAAGCCATACACATCATATCAAAAATTTGTTCTTTGTTTTGAAGGAATTGTTCTTTTGGTAAATATTGAGCATAACCGAGGGCAGCTACACCTCTTGGGACAATTGAGACTTTTAAGAGTGGGTGACAGTGTTTAAGGAACCATGAAACAACAGCGTGACCAGCTTCATGATAGGCAACAGTCTTCTTTTCTTGTGGAGAGAGGACTTTATTTTTCTTTTCTAAACCACCAATGATACGATCGATAGCAGCATCAAAATGCTCAAGAGTGATTAGGTCGGCATTTCTACGAGCAGCAATAAGAGCAGCTTCATTACAAACATTGGCAATATCGGCACCACTGAAACCTGGTGTTAATTTGGATAGCTTTTCGGCATAGTTGATACTTTTATCTAAAACTAAATTTGCAAGATGAACTCTAAAGATTTCTTCTCTACTCTTTAAATCTGGATTGTCGATTGTAATTCTTCTATCAAATCTACCAGGACGTAATAAAGCTTTGTCTAAAATATCAGGTCTGTTGGTTGCTGCTAAAACTACTACATTTTTTAATGGAGTAAAACCATCCATTTCAACTAACAATTGATTAAGAGTATTTTCACGTTCGTCATTACCGCCTGAGAAGCCACCTTGACCTCTTGCTCTACCAATGGCATCAATTTCATCAATGAAAACAATACATGGTGCATTCTTTCTAGCTAAATCGAATAAATCTCTAACTCTTGATGGACCAACACCAACAAACATTTCAACGAAATCTGAACCTGAGGTTGAAAAGAATGGTACATTTGCTTCACCAGCAGTTGCTTTGGCAATTAAAGTTTTACCAGTACCTGGTGGACCAACAAGAATTGCACCTCTTGGAATTTTAGCGCCTATATCGTGGAATTTCTTTGGATTTTT
Source organism: Dictyostelium purpureum (assembly GCF_000190715.1). NCBI lineage: Eukaryota > Evosea > Eumycetozoa > Dictyosteliales > Dictyosteliaceae > Dictyostelium > Dictyostelium purpureum. The sequence goes on along the minus strand of NW_003519654.1, from coordinate 22,540 downwards.
TAAAAAGTTTACAAATTCTTCAATTTCAACCTTTGCTTCACCAAGACCTGCTACATCTTTAAATTTGACATTTGAATGTTGTTTTTCAAATCTTTGAGCAGTTGATTTTCCATGTTGGAAAATTTTATTTCCTGGATTTGAGAATGCTTTAAATGATCTATAAAGAAGGAAACCTATTAAAATATATGGAGACATTTGAATTAAAACAACTCTATAAAAATTAAATTAGAAAAAATGTTATTAGTATATTATTATTATAGCTGTAGTATGTTGTTTTAATTAATTACCTTGGATCGACTGTTTCTTTATAAAATACTGGTATAAAATTTTTTTCGCCATTGTCTAATTGAGCTTTTTCTAATTGATCTTGGAAAATCTTTTTATCGCCAATTGAGAATTGGGCAATTGTATGGCTTGGTTTATCTTCATCCTTTTGATAGACATAGGCTCTATCGTTCACAACAACAATTTTTTCAATCTTTTTATCTCCAATCAATTCGTTCTTTAAGAATGATGAAAAGGTAGTTTCTGGTGATAAATCTTTATTTGGATTTAAAATTGAGAAAAAGATTCCAAGGCCCATAACAGCCATAATATAGTTCATAATATTTTTATTTCTATTTTCGTTATTTTTATCATTATTATTTTTATTGTCGTTATTGTTTTTATTGTCGTTATTGTTTTTATTGTCGTTATTGTTGTTATTATCGTTCATATTGTCGTTTTTATTTTTATCTTTATCTTTGTCATGATTTTTATTGTTTTTTTTAGTATTATTATTATTATTAAAACTACCCCAGCCTTTCTTTAAATTTAAAATTGTTTCGCTAAATGATCTATTTTGAATTTGAGAGTTAAAAATTCTATTTAAAGCATTGCTGCTATTATTATTTGTACTATAGTTATTATTATTATAATTTAGAATATTATTATTAAATAAAGTTGAGTTGGATGATAATGATGTATTTTTTGATACAAAAATTGATCTTTTTATATATTCATTGTTTGATTTAATCGATTTAATAATAGTTCTATTACGTGAAATAATAGAAGCCATTATATTATTGTATTTATATTTGAAATTTTGATTGCTGAAATAAAATAAAAAAAAAAAAAAGAAATTATTAAAAAAATAAAAAAAAAGAAAATGATAAAAAAAAAATAAAAAATAAAATTGAAAAAAAATAAAATTTTTTTAAAATAAAATTTTTTTTAATTTTTTTTCATTTTTGTTTTATGGTTTAAAATTACACCTAATCAATATTTTTATATTAATTGTTAATTTAAGAATATTCATTTTTAAACGTTTAAAATTCATTTTGGTATCCAATTGAAATAATTAATAATTAATGAATCATCAACAAAAAAAACAATAATCAACTTGGATTGTTAAAAAAAAATTAATTTTTTATTTTTTTATAATTGTATAAATGGTATACACTGTACAAAAATGGTGTTCTGTTGTTTTAAATATATTATTTCGATAAAAATAAAAAGAATTTTTTTTTTTTTTTTTTTTTTTTTTTTTTTTTTTTTTTTTAAGAAAAGAAACCAAATTTCTTTTTGGTTTTGTTAGTATTGGTGCTACTCGCTAATGCTAATGATTCTTTTATAGCTCCATTTGAAGATGATAAAGAGGAAGAAGAAGATGATAAAGAGGAGGAGGAAGAGGAGGCTGATAATGATGAGTCTCCAATTAATTGCTTTGGTATCCATTCCATTAGTTGGTACCATTTAATATCGTCTTCTCTTGCTCTTTCATATAGTTGTTGTAAATCTACTGGTTCACATGTTTTACCTAAATTAAATTGATTGATTTTAACATTTATTGACAATTGCATAAAGTATTCCCTATAAAACTGTTGTTCATCTAATTTTGGTTTCTCTTTAACTTTGTTTTTTAAACTATTAAGTTCCTCACTTAAACTTGCAATCGTATTTGCTTGTTGCTTTATGGTTGTTTGCAATTTATTGTATTCATCATCAGTAATAACGGATTCTAAAGAATTAGTAGATTGTTAGTTAGAAAATGATTAGGTTTTTTTATGACAATATATTTTGATAAAACTTACTATTACAGGATGAGGAGGGTATTGAGGAGGGTAATGGTGGCATTGAGTTTGGAGGATTTGCTGTGTTTGCAGAAGTACCCCAATCTATTGCCGAAACTGATGTTCTTAATCTATTTCTACCATTTAATGTTTTTAAAGTTGATTGAAGTTCTGAATAGTTTGGGATAGGATGTATTTTTTTAAAAATTGGATGCTTTAATAATTCTGATGCTGTGGGTCTTTTATTTGGATCTTTTTGGAATGATTGATTTAAAAAGTCTTCAAATTCTTTTGATATATTTTCGGGGTATGGTGGATGTTCATCTTGTACTATTTTAAACATTGCACTCATTGGTTGTAAATTATGATAGGGTGGATGTAATTGAAGTAACTCGATCATTGAACATGCTAATGACCAAATATCGCTAGCTGAAGAACAACCTGATATTTGAATTGCTTCTGGAGACACTATGGGTAATAGTAATTATAAATATAAAATAAAAAAGTTAATAAACAAATGAAAGTTGTTATATGGTTAAAAAATCAAACATACTCCAATAAGGTGTTCCAACTACTGAAAATCTTAATTGGGTTTCTTCGCTTATCTGACTGGCAACACCAAAGTCTGCTAGTTTAACTACACCTTCTTTTGTGATTAAAATATTGCTACATTTAATATCACGATGAATTACTTTATTTTGATGTAAATATGCCAAACCTTGTAGTAATTGATATAAATAAACTGTACAGAGTTCTTCACTTAATGGGCCAAATCTATCTAAAACATCTCTTAAGCTACCATTTTCGACATATCTAAAATAGTAATAAGTGTGTTAGTTTAATAAAGATCGAAATTTGAAAATATAAAACAATAGTTACTCTAAAATAAAATTCATTTGTGATTGGGTTTCCACAACACCTAAAACCTTAACTATATTATTGTGTCTTAGTTTTTGTAATATGTCAAATTCGCTTTTAACTGATACCAATGCATTCTTATCGATTTTACAAACATCAATTGATTTTATAGCAACAAATTCACCTGTCTTTGTATTTAATGCTTTATATACCTGGCCAAATGCCCCTCTACCTATTTTTTCACCTATGCCCTAATTAATTAAAAAAGTGTTAAATTTAAAAACTAAAAAACTATGGTAAATTTAAATAAATAATACTTACATAATCACCAATTTTTTTTAAACTTTCTTTTTTTTTTCTTATATTAGAGTCCGGCATTATTGGATAATTTTGTGCAACAAAGTGTTTTCCATTGGGATTGATTTCCATTTAATCGTTTTTACTATTTTTTTTTTTTTTTTGATTTTATTTTTAATTTTTATAAAATAATAAATAAAGAAATAAAATAATAAATAAAATAATAAATAAATAAATAATAAAAGAAATTGATGTTTATATTATTATTATATATGTGTTTTAAAAATAATAAACTATTATTTTAAATAAATAAATAAATAAATAAATAAATAAATAAATAAATAAATAAATAAATAAATAAATAAATATATATATAGAAAATTTTTTTTTTAATTGTTTATGATATTTTCTATTATTGGATTGGATTGGATTGTTTTATTTTATTTTCTATCGCTAAAATGATATGTATGGCTTACAATAAATAATTTAATTAAAAAAAATATTTGTTTGTAATACACATTCACACAGGATATTTTTTAAATTTATTTTTGCTTTTTTTGGTAATAGATTTTTTTTTTTTTGGGTTTTTTTAAAAATAATTAATAATTGTTTACAGTGAGGTAATAGATTATATTTTTGAGGGTGGTTTTATATATTGTGTGTACTACTATTTTATAATTGTGTTTGATTTTAAAAATGATCTGTACTAGCTTGTTTCTACTTTTATTATTATTATTATTATTATTATGATGACTATTATTATTATTATATATTAATTAAGTGGTTTTAATAAATACTATTTTTAATTAATTAATTAATTAGTTACAATAAGAAATAAATAAATAAATAAATAAATAAATATTCGACAATAATTTTCTATTAATTAAAATGATTACTATGATTGATTAATTTGAAAAAAAAAATAAAAAAATAACAACCTAATTTAAAAATTTAAAAAATTGAAAATTTAAAAAAAACAAGAAAAAACAATAATATTTTGAAAATAGATGAAAAATATAAAATTGCTATAGTAATTTATAATAAAAATAAAATGTATTTTATTATTTAATTGTAAAGAATAAAAAATAAAAAAATAAAAAATAAAAAAAATAATAAAAAAAATATTTTAAAAAAAAAATTAAAAAAAAAAAATATTTTAAAAAAAAAAATAAAAAATTTAAATTAACACTTGATCAAGTGTGTTGGTTGGTGTGTAATAAAGATTGATAGGGAAAAAAAAAAAAAAAAAAAAAAAACTCAAATGTTTATTTGTATATAATTATATACATAAATGAATGATAAATATTTTGGTTATTGTTTTGTTGATGTTGATATTATTTGTTGAAGTGGTGTTTGTGTATAAAAATAAAAAAAATAATAATAATAAAAAATATTTTTTTTACATGAAGGGGTTGTGTTAAGAGTGGGGTTAAAGCAAAAGAAAGTATCACCACTAAGGGTTAATCTCATTTTATTTCACCAAGTTATTTTTAGCATCTGTCTATTCAAATAATAGCACACAATTAAATTTTTATTATTATTATTTTTTTCACAACAACAACAATAATAATGATTTAATTTGAATACGATGTGAGTGGGTGGGTATGTGGTATTTGTTATATAAAAACAATGTGGGTGGGATGAAACTTTTAACATATTGTTATATTTTTCTACGATTTCTAAAATTATACTATGTCTATCCAAACCACTACCATTAATATCTTGATACTATACTTACGATTCAAAAAAAATAAAAAAAATCACCCTTGGGTCTTCTCCTACCCACACCACATTAAAAAAATTAAAATTATTTAATACATTCACACTATTTAAAACTACAGAGAAAATTGGTATTTATGAGTAAAGCTACCACCACTCACTACTAATATATTGTTTTTAATTAATTTAGTTAATAACTACAAGTACATTTTATTTTATTTTTTAAATTTTATAACAGTGCTTTTTGACCAACACACATAATACCCCTCTAAACACTCTAAATCCTTTTTATTTTAAAAAACAATGATTATTATTTTATTATTATAATTTATCATTGGATCTTTAGATTAAAAAACAAAATATTTAAAAATTAAAAAATAATCTATTTATAGGTATTGTGTTAGTGTGGATAAGTACTTTTAAATTTTATTTTAATTATTAAATTTCTTATATTCATTATTATTTTATTGAGTGATTATTTTTATTTTAGTTATTGTGGTTGTTCATTATTTTGCTGTTTATTTGCACTGTGTTTAATTTAAATACATAGTTAAAAAAATAAAAATTTATAAAAAATAAAAATTTAAATTATTTTATTTTAAAAAGCCTGTGTTCCATTTAATAAACTATATAGATGTCCATTCATAATCACTACAGATGGTGATGGGTTTGTGTTTTTTTTTTTTTGATTTTGGGGTGTTATCTAAAAAGTGTGCTAATTGTGTGAATCATTTTAAAAACTGACGTTGATCGTAATTGTGTAAGTGAGTAGTTAAAATAATTTTATAATATCTTTCTATATTTTTTTAGTGGTAATGATGTTGATGATGATGATATCATAAATCTGTTATTATTTTTTTTTTGTCCTTAAAATTCAACAAGATAAAATCTTAAGTAAATATTATTAATGAAATTTTACTTTGATTACTTATAATATACCTAGTTTTTTAATTCATTTCTTATTATAAAATTATTAATCAAAATGTGTTTATTAAATACAATAATCAATCATAATAAATAAATCCATATCAAAAGTATCGCATTTGTAAAAACTAAAAATCTATTTTAGTTTATATATGTGGAATAATTCTTTATTTTTTTATTTTAAAAAAACCGATGGTGCACTTATTAAGCTATAAAGGTGCCCACTCTTTATAAAAAATTGAAATACAGACTGTGATGGGTTGAAATAATTGTTTTTTTTTTTGATTTGGTTTTGGGGTGTTATCAATAATACTAAAACTGGGATTGATAGCTGTGTATGTGAGTTTATTTATATATTTATTTATTTATTTATTACATTTTTTTTTTTTAAATTTTTTTATTGATAATGATGTTGATAGTGCTATAAGACAAAAGGATTATAACTTCATAATTTTCTATATTTTAATGGTCAGCCTTTATGTACTAAAAAATAAAACCTAATATTTATTATTTTTGCTGGCTGGGATCCACCAATATAATTATTTAATTGCCTTTTTTTTTTTTTTTGTTTTTTTTGTTTTTTTTTTTTTTTTGTTATTTTATTATTTATTTTTAATTCCATTTAATTACTTTTTTTTTCTTCAACAGCTTCTTTTTTTGGTTTATTTTGATACTTTACATAAAATCTTAATACAATATTTACTATAACCTCTGGGATATAGAAAATTGGTATATGTTTTGGAATTAAACCGCTTGTTGTTTTTAATTTTTGAGGTTGAGCACTCATTGATAAAATAATAAACTATTAAATTAAATTAAATTAGATTATTAATTTTTTTTTTTAAATAAATATGTATAATAAATTATAAAACATACCAATGGATATAAAATTGAAAAAATAGCATTACCAATTAAAACTGGGAAAAAGAATGAGAACATAGTAAAAATGAAACCATAACCAAACATATATGCCCAATGATTTTCAAAATATGTAATTCTTTGTAACAAGTTCCACTTACCTCTTAAAATAAATAATCCAACATTGGGGAAACCCAATAAAGATAAACTAAATATGTCCCTAAAAATATAAAACCATTTAATAAAACACAGCTTTTATAGTTGTTCCATAAACTTTCAGAGCCTTTTAATTTTCTCCAAGCATATCCAACCTTGATAGAATCTTTAATCCCTGCCAGTATACAAAATAGAATTTCTTTTATTTGAAGTTTAGTTAAACCTAATTTTGTATCATTGTTGTCATCTTTACTTTCGTTCATTATTTTTTTATTACTTATTTATTATTATTACTATTATTATTTAATATTAATGTTATTATTATTATTATTATTATTATTTATATTTTATTTAAAAACAAAGAAAGAAGGAAAATAATAATATTCCTTCTCCAAAACAAAAAATAATAAAAAAAGTACAAACCAAATATAAACTATATAAATGGCAATAACAATAGTGATAAAAAATAATAAATAATAAATATATGTATAAATATTTTAAATTAAAAAATTTAATAAAAATAAAAAAATTTAAAAAAAAAAAATATTTAAAAAAAATAAAAAAAATATTTAAAAAAATTGTAAAAAAAGATATTAAATAAATTCATACTTAGCAATTTTAATAATATTTATACTTAAATAGAGCGATATAAAAAATTATGCTAAAATATTTAAGGTGTATGTTATAAAAAGAAATATGCAAAAAAAAACTTAGTTTTATCGACAAATTATATTAAAAAAAATATTTTAACCAAAAAAAAAAAGTAATCATAAAAAAACCAAACAATAAAACTAAAAATAATTATTATAATTATAATAATAAAATAAGAACATGAAAAATAGTGAAGAAATTATATAAACAAAGATGGAGTTAACCATTATTACTATTGTTATTACATTAATAGTGATTTATTAAATGGTTAGTTTTATATTGAATATGATAAATATTTAAATCAATTATAAATATTGTGAAATATTTTCAGAGTTACATAGTTGTGATCATCTTAAACCTCCAGATTTAATGATTAAATTGTTTTAATGGATATAAATAGAAGCTTTATATCCATTAAAACTTGTCAAACAAATATATTTCATTTTAATTCAGATATCAAGAATCAAATTAGTTTATAAATGATAAAATTTAATATTAAATTAAGATTATCATGTTTCGTTATTATTTTTATTTTTTTTTTGGGGGTTTTTTTTTGGGGGTTTTTTGGGGTTTTTTTTTTTGGTGGTGTGGGGAAAAAGGGTGACTTTGGTCATAAATGGGTTTTATTTTCAGAGAGTTTTTTTTATTAAAAATAAAATTTCGTTTAAATCATCATTTTTAAATGGTTTAAAAAATGAAGAATTGTTTATTTGCAATATTTTTGTCCAAATTTTTTATTTTAAAAAAAAAAAATTTCACCATAATTATGTGATTATTATTGAATAAAAGAGGATATTAAAAATAAATAAAATGAAAAAAAGAAGATTAAATATAAAATTATGGAAAAAATAAATAAATAAATAAATAAAAATAATAAAAATAAAATAAAATAAAATAAAATTAAATGTTTTTAAAAAATTTCAAAAAAAAAAAAATTAAAAAAAATTCGTTTTTTTTTATTTTTTTTTCTTTTATATATTAAACAAACGTATAGATAATAATATACGATTACTATAACCTTTATATCTAATTTATTTCTTTCTTGGTTTTTTTTATTCATTTAAAACCGGACCGGTGAAAAATTTCCCAAAAAAAAAATCATATTAATTTACTATATATTAAAAATGTTAAAAATAAGGGACAAGTTCTCACGTTCGAATGTGACTATCTTTTGGGCTTTTGTTTGAGGAAATAATAAAATATAAAAAGAGCAATAGTATAATAATGGAGATAATAGTATTGTTAAATAAAATAGTTATTACAGTAATAATATTAATAATAGTAATATTAATAATAATATTAATAATAGTAATATTAGTAACAGTGATATTAGTAATAGTAATATTAGTAATAAATAATAAATAATAAATGATTACATAATAATAGAATCTTTAAAAAATCTTTTTCCTATAATATAATTCTTTTCTTATCTCTAATCTATTTTCTAACCATTTTCTTCTCTTCTTTTTCATCTATTTTCAAATAAAAAATATATCTATATAAACCCACCCATCAATAAATAACCAAACAACAAATCAAATCAAATCAATCAACTATTATATTAAATAATCAATATCTATCATCAACATATATTCTCTCTTTAATAATCTTTTTCCAAATACTTTTTTTTTTAAATGAAATTAAAATCATACACTTTGGTATTATAGTTCAAATGAGTTGAGTGATAGTTTAGAACAAGATAAAAAAGAAGACCAAAATAATAATTATAGCAATAATGATACTATAGAAGATAATGACCAAGATAATAGCGAAATAAATAATAGTATAGATAATTATAATATAGAGAACAGTAATATAGAAAATGAAACATTGGTATCAGAAAGTGATAATATAATACAAAACATCCAATTAGATAGCGAAAAGGATATTAAAGAAAAAAATAATGAAAGCGATAACCAAAATTTAACAACCGAAGAGGTAAATAAAGACACCAGTAATGAAAGCGATGATAATAATAGTAATAATAACAATAATGGTAATACGAATACGAATGATAATAATGGTAATCAATTAAACAAAATTCAAGAACAAGAGCAAAACGAAGATTCTAAAAATGATTCATTACCAAACAAAAGAAGTTTAGAGCAACAAGAGGATTTTGAAGAATCAATATCAAAAAAACAAAAGAATTTAGTTCATACACCATCAAAAGTTGTACATTTACGAAATTTACCACCGGATTGCACAGAGCAAGAGATTATTAGCCTCATCGAACCATTTGGTGCAATCGAAAATATGATTATAATAAAAGGTAAAAGCCAAGCATTAGTACAAATGGTCGAAATTTCATCTGCAATATCATTTATACAATACTATACAACTGTTCAAGGCTCAATAAGGTCTAAAACTATATATACTCAATTTTCAAATAGAAAAGAAATCTCACCAGCAAAAGTAATTCTTTAATAGCATATTTATAAATTTAATTTCGTTTTTATTAATTTTTTTTTCTTTTTTTACAGGAAACACCAAATTGTATATTATTAATCACAATCAATAATTATTTATATAATGTTACCATAGAAGAGTTATATAAGGTATTTTCTAATTTTGGTACAGTTAATAAAGTTTTATTATTTACAAAATCAGGAAATTATCAAAGTTTAATCGAAATGAAAACTCCAGAAGAAGCTGTCAAAGCTAAAAATGTAATTATTAAATAGTTTTAGCAGCCATAATTATTTATACTAACTTTTTTTCTATATAGAATTTAGATGGCATGAACATTAATAATACTTGTAGTTTAAAAATTCAATTCTCTTCTTTAACCAGTTTAAAAATCAAATATAATAATGAGAAATCTAGAGATTTTACAGTTATCGATCATAATTATCAACTTCAAATTCAGCAACAACAACAACATCAGCAACAATACCAACAAGCAGCAGGTTACACTCTTGATCCACTCCAACAACAGCAACAACACCAACCACAACCACAATCGCAACAAAATACATTAACACCACCAGGATTACTTAATCCACCAATTCCAGGATCATCACCACCAATGTTAATTCCTACTTCACCCACTGTACAAGCTCAAATTTCACCATATATTGTACCATTGGATGTACCATACAATCAAAATCAATCATATTATTCAAATAATACAAATAATAATGGTTATTACAATTATAATGGAACAAATAATCATGATTTACAGCTACAGCAACCACAAATGCAAAGTTTAAACCTACAGCAGCAACAAAATATGGCTATTAATATTCAGCAACAACAACAACAACAACAACAACAACAATACCAACCACTATTACAAATACCTGCAAACACTGCTCATCATCAATACCTAATTCAGCCACAAAACTCACAAAATTCACAAAATTCACAACTCCAACAAAGATTACAACCATCACAAAACTCAAATGTATTAATTGTTGCTGGTTTACCTATGGATGTATGTATATTTTATAATTTATCCATTATATTTTATTTATTATTAATTTTTTTTATTTTAAAAAAAAATTCAAATAATTAGAATGTTTCTCCTGATGATTTATTTACACTCTTTGGAATTTATGGAGATCCTATTAGAGTCAAAATTTTATTCAATAGAAAGGATACTGCTTTAATACAAATGAACACGTCCCAACAAGCGTATGTATTTTATTATAATAGTTTAAAAAAAAAAGGGGAATACAGTATATTATAATAATATTATAATATTCGAATTGTTTGTTAATCATAATAAGCGAAAAGCTCGAACCTTTAATCACAACCAAATAAAATACGAAAAACACTCCAATTTAAAAAATAAAAAAAATAAAAACACCCACACCACAAACCAAATTTAAAACACACCACACTTTAAAATTTAAAAAAAAAAAAAACAGATATTCAGCTCCCGCAAATCACCCAAATTAAATTTAAACACCACATTTTAAAATATTAATTTTTTATTTTTTTTTCGACTTAACTTTTAATTAGTGAATTAGTTTTACAATATTTGCACTCTTTTCCATTCAAAGGGCATAACATTAGAGTTAATATATCAAAGCATAAAGTTGTTCAACTTCCAAGACCTGGTGAGGATAATGTGAGTAACACAAAAAATTGATTAGTTTTATCAAGTTAAATAAGAATTATTATTTTAAAAAATATACTAATACAAAAAATAAATTTTAATAGGGGGAATTAACAAAAGACTATACAGGTTCACCAATGCATAGGTTTAAATTACCAGGATCAAAGAACTACCTTAATATTCATCCACCTTCAAACTTTCTTCATCTTTCAAATTTACCGGATTCCAACAACAATTTAGATTTAGAAAATAGGATAAGACAATTATTTTCAGTTCATGGCGAAGTTAAATCATTTAAATTTTTCCAGTATGTATAGATGGTTATAATAAATAAAAAAATTATGTTAAATAGATAAATAGATAAATAGATAGACATATAGGCAGACAGATAGAAGCAAAACAAATAATAAATTCAGGTGGATTTAAATTATAAAAAAAAAAAATTTCACTTGAATTTAGCAGCAGAAATTATATAATATATTTACGATTTAAAATATTGTGATTAGAAAACACTTCACCAACACAAAAAACTGATAAAATTAATAACCAAATAAAAAATACAGTTACTAATAATTTACAATCTTTTTTTTATTTAGAAACGATATGAAAATGGCTCTTCTTGAAATGGCATCACTTGAGCAGGCTATTAATAGTTTAGTTTCACTACACGGTTACACATTAATGGGTGATACAGCAATCAAGGTTTCTTTTGCAAAACCTACCACAAGAAAAACTCCATTTTTCTCATAATTTTTTATAAATTGTTATTTTGTTTAATCATAAGTAATAATAATAAAAAAATTAAAAAAAATTATATATAATTTTTTTATAAAAAAAATAGCTGTACTCTTTTTTTTATCAATTAAAGGAATATAATAAATTTATTGGGTCGCACCATCCAACATATAAACACTCCTATTGTATTTTATTATTAAAAATAGCGCTGTGCTGTTTTTTTTTTTTATGTTTTTTTTTTTTATGTTTTTTTTTTATGTTTTTTTTTCTTTTGTATTGTTTTTAGTATCATTATTTTTGTTATTATAAACTCAACCTCACAAAACTAAATAGAAAGCAATGTGGGGATAAAAAAATTAATAAGAAAATAATGATTGGATAGTTTGCTGTAAATCACTGATAATCTTGGGTTGCATCAAAATTGTTAATAATGATAACAACTTAACGTTTTCTCTTTCTTTTTATTTTTTTTTTCCTTTTTTTTTTTTTATAATAGTTTATTATAACGTACCAATCATTTCTTATCTATATTTAATATCAAATCTATGTTCTATCTTTATACCCATTACCAACAAAGAGTTGGTTTTTTTTTTTTCTTTTTTTTTTTTAAAATACTAATATATTTAAAATATATTGAACTGGGGTGATTGGCCCATCAATTATATCCTGTGATATATAAATAAAGGAAAGTTGGTTGGTTTTTCTCTTTGGTTGGTTTTATTTTTTTTTTTTTTTTCTTTTTTTTTTTTTTTTTTCTTTTTTTCTCTAAATCATTAATATAAACTACTTAATTATTGTAAAATGGTTAAGTTTTGTTAAATAAAACCACAATTTGATAATATCAGGTCGTTAGTTTTTTAACTTTGCCTTATAATTCATTTGGCGCGAAAATTGACTTGAAAAAAAAAAAAAAATTAAATGAAACAATTTAAAAAAAAAACTTGGAACCATTCGCGCCAATATTCAGGAGCAATCAAATTTAAAAAAAAAACTATTTTCCACAATTTCAATTTTGCAAAGGAGATTATTATTATAATCAATTCTAAATTACAAATATTAAATTTAGTTCGCATTAAAAAAAAAAAAATTTAGAAAAAATATACACCACTTCACAAAAAAAAAAAAAAAAAAAAAAAAATGCCCTATCGCTCTCATGGATATATATCACCATATC
>NW_003519654.1:0-8576 GCF_000190715.1 Dictyostelium purpureum | reverse complement strand
CTGAGCCATAATATCGATGAAACACATTATTAAGGAGTTGCAGCGGGGAGATTGACACTGGCTAGATTCTTTGGTAGAAATTCATTTGCTAAATCATTTGCTAAATCATTGGTGAGTATCATTGATGGATTTTTTAATATTATAACACAGCAGTCTCTTGTAATACAAAAAAAAGATTATATATTAATACGATTTGGATAAAAATGGATAGTTGTAAATTTAAAGAATTCCCATTATTTTTTTGTTGATGAAAATAATCTCTTTTTCTATTATTGGATATTTAGAGCAATAGTTGCAGTTAGTAATAATAATAATAGTAGTAGTTAGTATTAATGTATTTGTTCAGTGTAATATGAATGTGGTTATTGTTATTGGTTATTATATTATTGTTTTTGCACCATTTTTTTTTTTTTTTGATGGGTTAATTTCTTTGCTATTAAGATATAGTTTTTATTTGTTTATTGGGTTTTACACTTTACAAAAAGTTAACTATTGTGCTTTTTCACTTGTCAAAAGTCATTTTTGTTCAACTTTTTCTTTTCCATGTTTTTCCATTCAAAAACTGGAATTGACAAATAAAATTGTAATAATTAGTAAATTGTTTTAAAAATAAAATAAAGTATAATTTAAAAAAATAATAAAATTTTAATAAAACTATATTTTTTTTAATTTTTTTTTTAATATTCGAATTAAATATTTACCTTTTAATTTGTTTGCTTGTTTAATTGCTTGTTGTGTGTGTAAATATATAAAAAAAAGAAAAGCTGGTTTAATTATGCAATATGAAAATTTATAAAAAATAAAAAAATATATATTCATATACCCAGCATACTATTAAAATAATTTAAAAATTATATTTTAAAACCATACTACATATGTAATATTTATACCCCTCTTTCATATTAATTTATAGTTTAACTATTGATGAAGATTACAATGACTTACCAATAAAGTAGATATATTCATATTTTTTATTTTTACATTGATTTTTTTTTTTTTTTTTTTGGGGTGTGGGAATTTGACAGATAAAAAAAAGTTTATATATAAATATATAAATTTAACACATCTACCCACTATCAGCACACTCTTAAACACATGTAAAACAAATATATAAAAGTGTATAAATATAGATAAATTTTTTATATTTACTAACCACTACAATAAAGTATATTCATAAAAAAATTCAATCAAATATTAATAAATACATTATATTTAATAAAAACAGATAAAAAAATGCTATCTTCACCAAATTTGTTTTTTATATTGTTAAAATCTTTATTGTGTTATTTTCTTGTTACATTGTTAAACCTGTAAAAAAATTTTATAATTAGAGAAAAAGTATTATATGTATTGTTTGTTTTATAAAAATTCGAAATTTATTATAATTGGTTTGGTTAATTGTTAATAGTAGTTATTAATAAAGTGTATAACACTAAATTAAAAACAACAGATGTATCAGGTTGGTATTTTATACTTCTCATTGTCATAGTTAATATACTATTCTTTTTTTTTTTTTTTTTTTTTTTTTTTTAAAATTATTTTTATGTTTTTTAATATTTTTTAAAAAATGTTATTTTAATAATTTTTAATAAAAAATATTATATATAGTATTTAATTAGTATGAAATTGGCTCTATTGTTAAATTTCCAGTGGTTGAATTATAAATATTTATAAAAAAATAATTGAAAGAAATTAAAATTAGTTTATTTTTTTTTTATTTTTTTTTTTTTTTAATATTATTTTTATAATTATTAATAATTACATATGGTATAGTTTCATAATAGTGCCCCCAATAATTTATCAAGCTAATACGATAAGGTTTATTTTGTTTTTTTTATTTTTTTTTTTTTTAAAAAAATTATTTTTTTTTAATTTTTTTAATATTATTGGAGAATAGAATTCTTTAACTATATACTCCCAAAACTATAATATAGGGTCAATTTTTATTCATTTTTGCCTTTCCAACGTAGGTTGAAGTGGTTTATAAAATTTTTCAAATAATATTAATATCCAATCAAATTTTATAATATTTATTTGAAATATCAAACAAGTATAATACTAACATTCATTTTTTATATATAAATTTAAGGTAAAGCAAAAGTATGTAAGAAAGTGTTTGGTAGTATTTATAGAATTCAATGAATCAATTAAAAAAAAAAAAATGGAGTAACTATGGGTAAATATGATATAAATTTTATTAATAAAAATATAAAAATTAATATTTATTAAAAATTATCAAAAAACACAAGCCAATAAAAATTTATTTGCTGTATAATGATGATTAATTTAAAAAATAATAATAAAGAGAAATTAAATAAAAAAAAAAAAATAAAAAAATAAAAAAATAAAAAACTACTCTATGGTATTTTGAGTAATTATTTTTTATGTAAACTACTACCAATTTTTATGGTGGGGGTGATTTTGAATGTTATTATCATTATATTATTATTATTAATAATGAGAAAAATTCATATAAAAAATGTTTATTTGTTTCTACAGTTTGTTTTTTTTTTTTAAAATTTTTTTTTTTTTAATTTTTTATTGAAAGAGGTTTTTAACATATGATTTTTGACAATAGTTAAATTTGTTGTTTGATGTTTTTTTATTTTATAAAAAAAACATTAAACACCCAGTTTATAAAGAGATAAAAAACAAAAAAGAAAAAAAAAAACCAATATTAATTTACACCACAATTTCTCCTCTTAAAAAATATTATTCAATCCTAAGGATAAGATTATAATATAATCACAAAATTGTGATTTTTTGATTTTGAATATTTATTAAATCAAAAATAAATACATTTGATGATTTTGGTTTTTTATTACAGTTTTTATTTTGATTTTGATTATGATAAAAAAAAAAAAAAACACCTTTATTATTGAAATTGAATAATAATGGTGCACATGGATCTAGTAATTAACTTTATAAAAACTTTTAATAAATGAAATGACACTTATTTTTTTATCACCCATTGAAAAAGGAATTATTTATAGATCTATGATAGTTACAGAGGGTTTGTTCATTATAAAGATGATATGTGATGATTTCATAAACTCATTAATATTGAATAATAGTCGATATTAGTATTTAAAGCATTGCCAATACTTTTATTTTATGTTTTTTTTTTTTTTTTTAATTTTTGGAATAGATTTAAGAAAACAAAAATTTTTTACTTGTTGTTATCTTTGTTAGAGATATATTTGGGTGATTTAATAAAAACATTAAAGAAAAGGTGGGGGTGGGGTTTAGTATACAATATTAATTATGTTTTAATAAAATATTTTATTTTTTTTGGATTTATATACTTTTTAATATAAATAAATATAAGTTTGTTAAAAAAATCAATAAAAAAAAAAATAAAACACACTCTCAATTATTGATAAAAAAATTACAAGTGGTAGTGGTTGAGTGTGTTTATTTTTTTTTTTAGCAAAAATTATAAAAAAAATAGCATAGTGGTATTGTTAACTCTGCCATCCAAGATTAAAAACTGAGTTGAATACAATATTCAAATTAAATTGTTTCTATATTTATTATTTATTTTTAATTTATTTTTAGTATAAATTTGGTTAAGCAATAATAAGGGAGAGGCATTGTTTTTTTTTTTGAAATAAAATGAATGATAATTTTTTTATAATCTCAATGCAAAAAGTTTGTGATTATGGTGATAAAAATTTTCTAAAATGTTTTTATTTTTTTTAAAAAAAAAAAATATATTATGCAAGAAACAACAATAATTTTTTTTTTTTAAAATAAAGCTATTGAAGAAAATACTTCAATAAATATTATTTGAATATATATTTGGGTATAGTGTGGTTACATAATAAAATAGAACAGCAATTGTTTTTAACTGTGGTATGTATTAAAATTGATAGGTTGGTTGTAAATGTTTTCATTTGTTTTTTTTTATTTTTTTTATTTATCATAAACATTAATATTTATATTGTTGGGTTAAAACCCTATTTAATTGGAGGTGGTATAAAGATTTCCTCCTAAAGACAAACTCGAGTATGTATGATTACAAAATTATAACGACATTGAAGAAAAAACAACCAATATATATTTTTTACTTTATTTTTATTTATATTTTTACTGATATATTCAAAAAAGATATAATGTTTGGATTTTAGATTTTAACAATAATTAAAATAAAGTATATCATATTATATCACTAATAGTGGTTCACATGATCCAAAAAATAATTGGTGTTTGTTAGGTTCAATATTGAAAAAATAGCACACATTCATTTTTTTTAAAAAATTATACCACTTTCTATTTTTTTTAAGTAATTCATTTAAATTTTTCTAGTGTGCAATAAAATGTGCAGCGGATTCAATTATTAAAACATTTTCTTCACTAAAAAACCATATGTATATATATAGCTAGAGGGTATATATTATTTTTTAAAAATAGCTCCTCTTGTTTAAAACTGTTATATAACACAATAATAATTATAATTTAAAAAAAATAAAAACAATAAAAAATAATATTAATAATTTACAATAACCCTATCATTTTTATTATAATTTTAATCCTAATTTATTATGGTTATGATTCAAACACTTGCCACAACAAATACTATTTTTAAAAAATAACTAAATAACAAAAATTTTAATAACAACAGCACCTAACCACATACACATATACATAAAAGTTGAAATAAATTATTAATGTTTTTTTTTTAATGTTTTGTTAATATAAAAATTACAACCATATTTAATTATTGTATTATTTTTATATTTATTTTTTTTTTTTTTTTTTTTTTTTTTATAATTATGGTTGTCATAAATGCTATGGATCTTTTAAAATAAAGAAAAGTTTAATAGCAGATTTTAATTATTTAACCAAATAGCTGAAACAGTGTTTGTATTGTTATTTTGTCATCAGTTTTTTTTTTTGTGTTTTTTTTTTTTTTTTTTAAATTTTTCTTTCATTTAAAAACAATAAATCATATTCTTATTGCTAGTTTTTTTTAAAAAGGGTAAATATAAAATAAATAAATAATAATTATATGTTACTATATATTACTACATTTTCTTCTTTATCATTTTCTTCATTTTTTTTCTTTTGTTTTATTAAAAATATTTTTTGATAAAAAAATCTCACACTCGCATATACGCACACATACACCTAAATCAATCCCTAATAAAACTCTTCTATTATTATACACTTTAATAATAAATATTGTCATTGTCACTTTGGTTGTTTTTTTTTAAAATTTTATTGATGATGATATCAAATAGCACAGCAAATACTTAAAAGAATGAAATAATTTCACTCTTATTTGTTTTTTAATTCCTTCCTATTATCTATTATTAAAAATATTCTTTTGTAATGGTAGTTCCAAAGAGAAAAAAGAATATTATTTGAGATGGAAAATAATGAGGTAGATAAATAGGCATTAATTATTTAGGGGTTATCATTATTTATCTTTTTTTTTTTTTTTTTTTTTTGTAATTAATTTTTATAATATATTTTTTATCCTTTACCCACAGATATATAAAATTCTTTAGTGTATAAATAAATTTATTTTAAAAATAAAAAAAATCATTTACTTCAATCACTTTGTTTTTTTGTATATATGGTTATTTTATATTACTATTTCTCTAAAAATAGTTTTTTTAATTTATTTTAATTTTAATTTTTATTTCTATTTTATTTTTTTTATTGAATGTAGTAAATAAAACAAATAAAGATAAATTTGGTTTAAATCACAAATTATATAATCTATTACATTTTAATTTAATTTAGTTAAATCAATTAATTGTAAGTGGTTTATAAAAAGGGGAAATTTTTGTTTTTGTCTTTTTTAAACAAGGATTCTATTATAAAAACATAAAACATATTTTATACACAAGTTAACAAAAAACACACATTTACACTCACACTGACACCACCCACTATCAAATCTATCTACCTTCCACCCCACTCACCTTATACTATTACTGAATATGGTACAATGTACAAAATATATATTCAGGTTTAAAATAACCATAACTTTCGGTATTATTTTAACAACATCTAATATATAAACACAACCCATCAATTTATAGTATTTTTTCCAATAACATGTTACATTTTTATAGAATCTATTCAATGATTGAATTTAGTTAATGGAATTTCTTAAATTAAAATATAAACCACACAATACTTAACACCCTCACACCCACTCCCACACCCACTCGCCCACGCGGTCGCACATTATGCACTCACTTTTTATAAAAATTTTTCACACATTTTTTTTTTAAAATAACACCCGCCTATATTTCCCATACAGATAAAACCCCACACCACCCCATTTCTTTATAATTTATACACTATGCAACAATATATGATAAATATTTTAAAGTAAACTATAATTTATATCCTATATAATTAATTTATAACATAATCATTTTATAAAATTATCATTATCATTATTATAATTATTTTCTTTTAGCACACACACTCAAATATTTATATTTATTATATTATAATTTTTATATAAATATTTATAATCTATCACCACCCACTTCAAGAAACACCAATTGGTTTTTATCACTATTTGAAATCATATTTATTTTAATAATACCAACTTTACCGTAATATCATATTAAAAATATTTAAAATGATAATAAAAACACTACCATATACATTCAACAATAATCAAATAATAGAACAACAATAAAAAATAAAAAAACATTACAACACCAAAACATAAATCACAATACAAACAATAGCAATAACAACTGCAGCAACAATAATAACAACAACAACCAAAGTTTTTATTTAATTTATTTATTGTATTTAAAAAATAAATATAAATATTTATATTTTTTTGATTCTTAAATTTTTTATTTTTGTTTCTTATTTAAAATAATAATAAAAATAATAAAAAAAAACTCGGGGGGGGGGGGGGGGGGGAAAAGGAAATGGGGGTTTTGGGGGGGGGGAAAAAAATTTTAATTTTTAATGGGGAAAAAAAATTTTAATTTTAAAAAAAAAATTTTTTTTTTTTTTTTTTTTTTTTTTAAGTTTTTTTAAAAACGGGAAATAAATTTTTTTTTAGGGTAAAAAAAATTTTTTTTTTTTTTTTTTTTTTTTTGCCCTTTTTTTTCCTTTTAAATTAAAAAAAAAAAAAAAACCCTTTCCCCCCATAAGGGCAATTTCCAAATTTTAAAAAAAAAAAAAAAAAAAAAAAAAAAAAAAAAAAAAAAAAACCTATGTATATTTTCCAAAAATTTTAATCTTTCAAATAGTTTCTTCCCTATAGGTTAAAAATAATAAAAGTAAGTTATAACATTTTATTTAAAAAATCGGTTTGTTATATCACTATCATAAATATTTATTATAATTATTGTAATGTTTTATGTTTTTATTTTTTGTTTATTGTGGCCCAATTAAAATATAAAATAAAGTATATTTTTCCACCCCCATACAATGCAATATCGTTCTATTTTCGTGAGCATTAAAAAAAACTATATAATCAATCCAAAATTTACTGTACAAACATGTGGTTAATCAAAATAAAATATATTTTTATTGGATTCATCATTAGTATTTTTTTATTTTTTTATTATTTATTTATTTTTATTTTATAACTAAATTATTTTAAAAACTATCAGTTTTATTTTATTTAAAATATTTATTTCATTCATTTTACAAATAACATTTTAATAAAAAAAATAACTATAAACTATACAAATAAAAATAAAAAAACTAAACCAAAAAAAATATTTCATTAAAAAGTACATATGTAATATTATTTCTTTTAAAATTGAATATTTTTATTTAAACAACGAAAATAGATTAATCAACAAAAAATTAAAATTTTATTTGTGTTTTTGTGCTTTAGTGTTTTTTTTTTTTTTTTTTCAAAAAAACTATCACGTTTAAAGCGAGATATATAATTTTATTTCTTCAATTTATCCGATTAAAAAACCTCTTTAATTAAAATGTGTTATTGTAGTAGTTATTGTTTAATTGTATTTAGATTGTGGTATTTGTGTTCACTTTGATGTTTTCAACAAAGAAAATTTTCAAAAAAAAAAAAAATCAATTTAATTATTATAAAATGCACTCAAGATTGATCATAATGATCAATCAAACTATGTTCATTAGTTATTTTTTAAAAAACCAAAAAAACCCCACCTAATTTTATATTGTAGTTGTTTTTTTTAAAAAAAAAAAAAAAATTCTTTATTGTTTCTTTAAAATAAAAAAAATAACAAAAATAAAAAACCGAGAGTGGTAATATTTAATCGAATAGAATGAAACCAACACACAACAACAACATGTTGATCTATAATAATATACAAATTAGTAATTGGTTTTATTTCAAATTAATTTAAACAATAACAAAATCTGCTATCATTTATTTAATTTTTTTTTTTTTAAAACTGTTTTTTAAAATTTTTAAGGGAATTAATGAATAGCATCTATACATTTCTTCCCAAATGTGTTATTATTTCTTATTGTTATTGTTGTTGCCTTTCTTTTTAAAAATATTTTTTTTAATTACAATAATTAAATTCATCTGCACACAAACTTAATCACATAAACTTAATAGTGATAGAAATAATAACAATATTGATATA
>NW_003519653.1:0-37446 GCF_000190715.1 Dictyostelium purpureum | reverse complement strand
TTTTTAATTTTTTCCAACCCCTTTTTTTTTTTTTTTTTTTTAACGGGATCTTAAAAACTTAAAAAAAATCCGGTTTTTTTTAAATTTTTCCCAAATTTTGTCTTTTTTTTGGAAAAGGGTTTTTAAAGGATGGAAAAAAAAAAAAAAAAGGAAAACCATTAAAAAAAAAAAAAAATTGGATTTAAGTAAACCAGAAATTTATTTAAAAAAATAAAATTTAAATTTTTTAAACATTTTAAAAATAAAACAAAAAAATTTAAATCAAAAAACAATACCGTATTATTTTTTTTTTTTTATAGTAAAAAAAAAATTTTAATTGTTCCCACCCAAATTTTTTTTTAAATTTTTACCCCCCCATTTAACTAAAAAAAAAACATTTGTTTTTTCTATATACAAAAAAATGTTTTCCCAAAAAACAATAAATATGTACAGGGTTGTTTTTTTATTTTATTTTTTTTTTTTGATTTTAATTTTTTTTTTTTTTAAAAAAAAAAAATTTTATAAAAAAAAAAAAGTTTTTTTTTTTTTTTTTTTTTTTTTTTTTTTTTAGCTTCAAGAAATAAATCTTGATTTTGGTAAACCTTTTGTTTTTTCAATACCAATTACTTTTGAGAAAGATGTACCTTGTAATTTTGCACCATTTAAATTTGTGTCAATTAAATTTGCACCATGGAGATTTGCTCCAGAGAGGAAAGAGTTTTGGAAATCTGCATTTTGAAGAGATGCATCACATAATTCGGCATCTGATAGATTTGAACCATGGAATCTAGAGTATTGCAATAGAGAATTTTGAAGCTGAGCTTTTTGTAGATTTGCAGAGCAAAGATTTGAATATCTCAAGTCACATGATTTTAAATTTGCGCCTTCTAAATTTGCACCCTCTAAATTACAATATCTTAATGACGAACCTTCCAGATTTGAGAAACGTAAATTTACACCAGATAAATTTAAACCAGATAAATCTAAACCTGCCAAGTTTGAAGATGGGATTTGAATGGGTTGTTGAGAGTGTGTCATATTAACTAATTGAATAATCTCCTTTTTGGTGTATTTATTTGGATCTGGTAATGATTGATTTTGAACCTGTTGCTGAATATGCTCTATCAAGGGTGTGATCTGATAATAGAATGCTTCGTTTAATACACACTCTCTTTCGACTGGGTCACTAATAAAGGGTATAAAATGTGATCTTAACCAATTTAAAATATAGTGAAAATATTTTCCATCACGGTCTATAAAAATTGATCCATCCTCTTCCTCTCTTTCTATATTGAATCTACCTGAAAACATTAATGAGAACATTGAATTTGAATCACTTAACAATGTTGTCAATGTTGTATAGTATATTGTACCTCCAATATTTAATTTTATAATTTTCTTATTACAATTTCCATCGCTGCTGCTGGTGTGATTATTATTAATTTTTGGTAAAAAATCTTTTTGTGTAACCCCTTCTTTAATTTCATTTTGTTCTTTAATTAATAAACTATCTTTTGGTGATGTTGATGGTGAATAAATCTTTGTTTTTTCATTAATTTCTATAGAAGAGTAAAAATAAAATAAAAATAAAAATAGTTAGAAAATTTTAAATAAATTAAAATATATTAAATATAAAAATTTATAAATTAAAATACCATTGATAATTAACTGTTTTAAAAATTCGAAATTTTTACCATCTATTCCATTACTACTACTATTACTATTGCCTAAAGAGGATGAAAATTCTTCATTTTCTTTATTGATTTCTTCTTCTTTCATTATACCATGTATTTAATGACCACTAAATAATGTTTTTAAAAAAAAAAAAAAAAAAAATTTTAAATGAAAATAAAAAAATTTAAATAAAAAATAAAAAAACAAATAAATATTTTAAATTAATTATTCGAAAAATATGTGTATATAGTGTGTGTTAATATATATATATAAAATAATTTTTAATTTAAAAAATAATTATTTATAATTATGAGAGTAAGATATTAATTTTCACAAAAAAAAAAAAAAAAATAAAAAAATTGAAAAAAAAAAAAAAAAATTATTAAAAAATAATTTTCATTTAAATTTTTTAAAATCCATTTAATGCCACATATTCAATTGATGTTTGCACATACACATTCAACAAAAACAACACCACATAACCAGCCATATATTTAGTTTTTAATTTAATTAAAATATGCACACAGTAATAATATTATTTTTTAAAAATAGATTTTAAAGATTTTTATAATAATAATATAAAAAAAAAAAAAAATTATTTTATAAATTAAAAAAAATAATAAAAAAAAATTATAAATCAAATTTATAAATCAATGTTTTTTTTTTTATATATATCTTTTTAATTTAAACAAATAATTTATTTTAATTATTAAAATTCTAAAAAGCACATAATAATAAAAGAAAATGAAACATAAATAATTTTTTTTAGCAAATTAAGTAAATTACAAAATACCACATATTTTAAAATTATCACACACCTCCAAAATAATAAATATTTTTTATAAATCCATATAAATCTAAAAGCATTACGATAACAATGTTAAATGTTCTTCATTTTTCTCATTTCTTTTTATTTATCTATAATTAATTGTAATTATTTTCGATAATCAATAGTAATTCTTTCTTTATTTATTTAATATTAGCACCAAATTATATGTATTTGGTCCAATAATACTTTTTTAAAATCCATCTTTTTTTATAATAAAGATTAACTTTGCATTAATATTATGGGTATAAAAAGAAACAAAAAAAAAAAGTATTATTATTATTTTTTTATATTAATTTTTAATTGTTGCTTTTTTTTATTTTAAAAAAATTATATAAATTTAATCTATCATAACTTAATAACAATTATAATAAATAGATTTATAGAATTCATTATATTTAAAACTATAAAATAAATAAAATGAAATTATTAATAATTTTTTCAATATTTTTATTATTTATTTATAAAATAGAATGTTTAGATCAAATAACTAATAAAAACAAAGACTATCATTTATATTTGATGGGTAAAGGAAGCATTGCTAAAGACTATCAATATTCGCGTGATGACTTTAATAACTATAAAGAAGTATCAAGTGATTTGGTATATGTTGCTGCAAATCAAACAACAGAATTTCAACATAATGGAGGTTCTTCCTTTTACTTGGATATTGTAACAAATAAAGAATTTTATATTTTTGTTGGTAATTTAGAAATCGGCCCACTTTTCGAACCAGAATCCTTCCAAATTAATTGTGAAACTCCACTCAAATTTAAAATCCTTATACCAAATGGAGGTTTTGCTAAAGTTTATATTATTAAACTTGATGAATTTGATAGAGAAGACTCATTAAGATTTACTGATACAAATAAAAATAGTGGCTTTATATCATTAGAAGGACCATTCAAGATGTCAAGAAAAGATAAAAAGTTATTTGATGAAGCCACATTCAACAATTTAAATACCAAAGCACCAGCTACCCAAATGCCAACACCAACACCAACACCAACACCACTACCAGTTACACAATCTCCAAGCCAATCAGTTTTACCTGAAACCCCAACTCCAACTGAAATTCCAACTGAGACTCCAACTGAATCAATTCCAACTGAATCAATTCCAACTGAAACCCCAACTCCAACTGAAACCCCAACTCCAACACCAACACAATCATCTGCATCAGCATCTTCATCATCTGCATCATCAAGTGAACCAAATGAATTAATGCCAATTGGTTCAACATCTGAATCTATGGAATCAAAATCAGAAATCACTGAATCATCTGAACAATCATCAGACTCATCATCTTATTCATCAGTCATTATTGATGATGATAGCAAAGATAATTTACAAAACACAATAACCACAACAGTTACAACTACTCAACAAAGTTCAACACAGTCATTACACTCATCATCAGAAGGCGGTTATGGAAAAATCGATAACTCTGGTGTTGTTGAACAAGTTTTCTATAAAGAAAATAATGATGAAAATGATTTGTTTGAAATTAACAATGCAAATAGAAACCACATTTCATCAAATTCATTTGTATTATTAATTGCCTCATTCATTTTATTAATTATTT
The DNA here is from genome assembly GCF_000190715.1 of Dictyostelium purpureum. Taxonomy (NCBI): domain Eukaryota; phylum Evosea; class Eumycetozoa; order Dictyosteliales; family Dictyosteliaceae; genus Dictyostelium; species Dictyostelium purpureum. Next base: position 33,382 of record NW_003519653.1, on the reverse strand, counting down.
TTTAAAAACTAAATTTAATTTTTAAATTAAAAGAAATAAAATAAACCACATTGTTTTTAATTTTAAATAAATAAATCTTTTTTTCTTTATTTTTTTTTTTTATTAATTTTTAAATAGTCTTATTGTTCGATTTGTGATAATAAAATTACAATCTCATCAATAATGCCATTTATATTTCTATCTTGACTTGGGGAGCTGTTACCGATTATAGAGAAAAATATTGGATTTTGGTTATTATTATGAATTCCTTTTGGTAAAACTACACCTGTTAAAGAGTGAACACCAGTCATCGAACCAGTTTTAGCATGGACAATACCTTGAGCTGGAGTATTAATGAAACGTCTAGAAAGGGTACCAGATACACCAGATACTGGTAAATAGGAGATATAGTCGTGTTGTGGATCACCAACATTAGTATATACGCCTTCAACAGCAGAAATGAGGGCTTTTGGTGTGATGAAATTATTTCTACTTAAACCTGAACCATCGACTTGAGTGTATAATAAACTTTGACCTAAAATAGATTGAATATATTGTAAACCTCTGGCATCAGTTGGTGTATTTGCTGGTAATGATGTATTTTGATTAAATGTACCTAAAAGTCTAAGGAAAGTTTCAGCATAAAGATTATCTGATGTTAAAAGAGTGTAGTTTAACATTGATGAGAGTGGTGGAGAATAGAGGGTGATTGGTTTATAATCATAACTGGTATCATTACAACTACCAATGGATGCAGATCCAACGTTTAAACCGTTTTCAGCTAACATCTCTGTGAAAACAGTAATGAAATATTGTTCTGGATCTAAAATTGGTACTGTAACTGTTTTTGCTTGACTGTTAGCTGCAATATTTCCACTTAAAACAATTGATGATGATGCAATTTTAAATTGATAGTTAATTGAGGTTACTGAATTTGATGCCCCTGTTACTATATTGTTAATAACTTGTAAATATTTACTTTCGCCTGGATATTGGAATGAAACTACTGGTTTTGATCCAACTTGAGTGCTTGGATTAATAAAGATATTCATTGTATTTTCGTTAACCATTAATGGTGTTGGAATTGCACCGTAATTTGATGTTAAATCCTCCCATTCCCATGCTGGTGGTATTGGGTCATTATTTGCATTTATATAAAAACTGTTATCTAAAATTAGATTTTTGATTGAACCTGATTTTGAAAAGAAGGTGGCTACATCTTGAATTTGGTCCATGGTCATAGATGGATCACCCATTCCTTTTACACAAAGATATTCGAAATCTTGATTTGGTTCGAATGGTTTATCTGTAAAAAATGGTGTTGCAACTTTAAAATCTTCACCAAAAGTATAAAAAATTGTAATGGTTGTTAAAAGTTTGGTGTTGCTAGCTGGTGTAAATGACTGTAATTCATTTAAACTATATAAATTTGTAAATTCGCCGGTGCTACTATCATAGCTATCGATTACAATACCCCATTGAGTACCAAAACAATTTGAACTTGGTGTACTCGAACAATTACTTAATATATTCTCTACTAATGATGATACATCATTTGGTGATACACTGCCATCAAAACTATAACAAAATGATGATTTTATTAAATTTAATAATAAAAATAAAAATATTAAATTTTTCATTTTATATTTGTATATTAAATTATTTATAATTGTATTATAATATTACATATAATAATTTTATTAATAAAACTATAAAAAAATAAAAAAGAAAAATTCTGCACTGGGATTTTTGGAAAAATAAAATAAAAAATAAAAAATAAAAAAAAATCTTTTTTATAGTTTTTTTTTTTTTATTTTTTATTTTAAAAATGCAAAGCTCCTTAAATGCCTCTTTTTAATATTATTTATTTCTATGGCATTTTTTTAAATAAAAAGTATTTAATGAAAAAATAAATAAAAAATAAAGAAAATAATGAACTATTATACAAAGTTTTTTTTTTTATTATATAATGTTATATTTATTATTATAGCAAGAGCGATGTTATTTTATTTTTAATTTTTTGTTGTTCGAAAAGATCAAATTAAATGAAGGGGTTGGAGCTAAATCGTTTGAAGAAGGTGATGGGAATTTATATACAGGTTTATGAGAGGTCATATTTCTAGTTTGAGGTGTTGTTGATGTGCATGTGGGTGTGGGTGTGGATGTAGATACTGATGTTATTGTATTGTTTTTATTACTAATGTTATCATTATTGATATTTCTATTTAAACTTTGAATTGTGTTTTCCAAATCATCAATTGAAAAAATTGAAACTATTTTCTTTTTTGAGGGAGAGCAATCACATAAATCTTCAAAATGAGATAAACAACAAACTTTTAAAACTTTTTGGTGTTGACCTTGCAAGTGTTGAAGATTACCAATATTTCTTTGAGATACCCATTGATATTCAATCTCCTCTTCAAATTCGACTGAATGTTCGCAGCAAGATACATAGGATAGGAAGCAATCGTATTTACAAATGTAACATTGAAGTGGTTCGTTATTTAAGAGTTCTTCTAATGATTTTGGGTTAGCTGTTTCGACTTTGAGCGGTGGGTTTTGTTTTATCAATTGATTACGCGATGATTGTTCTATTGATTTAATTTTTTGGAATTCTTTACTTAACCAATGTGATAATTCAGGTGAAGGTTGACGATTAGCAATAGAATACAATAGCTGTTCATGGGAGAATACTGAGGAACGATGGGTCTTTTGATAACGTTCTATTGAGCTACTACCAAATGGTATCCAATCGGCTGGGGCAAAATTAACAGCTTCTGCAATTGTAAAACCATGACTAAAACCTGCATGATAAGCTTGTGGAAAAGTGATGACATATTCACCTGGACCTTGTAGACATTTATAAATTGGTACGTGACGTCGTTTTAAGAGATCTGGAGAAATCATTGTAATTAATAAATACAATAGATTTGGTTGTCTTTCGAAAAGTTCTGGAACTGATGCCTTCATTACCTTTTCAAAGATTTCGGAACCACTGCCAGGTACGCCATACCAAGTTTTATATGTACCTTTATGAAGATAATTAATTGAATAGAGATAATTATCTTCATTATGCCAACAGAATGATGAAAAAAGCATTCCAATATACATCATTGGATCAGTAACACCAGCAATCGTTTCGGTCATATGTGAAAACAATGATTCCTTCATTTTTGGTAGCTGATTGAGGTTCCAATGTTCGTCTGGGCCGTTGGTAGTTGAAGTTCTTGAGAAACCACTGCCATGTGTTGTTACATCCAAATCACTTCCATAATGCACTTGCACATTTTCATCACCTTTTTCAACAATACGCCAAAATTCATTTTCAACTGTATTTGGATCATTATTGTTGAGTGGAAACCATTTCTTACTAAAATTATTTGCCAAAACTTCAAACTCTTCTAATGAATAAACATTGCCTTCATAAAAACCAAATTCAGGTATTTCACTACTTTCGCTGCTGGTATCTGATTCGTTATCATCATTATTTATCTCTTCTCTTGATACCCTTAATTTTTTATTTTTTTCTTCTTTGAATTCTTCCTCTTCTTCCTTTATTTCTTCAATCTCCTCCTCATCTTCTTCTGCAGCCTCCTCATCATCTTCTTCTTCTTCCTCGCTATCATCATCCTCGTCTTTTAATAAACCATCCTTTTCAATGTCACTATAAAATTTACTATATTGATTATATTCTTCGATTATGTCATTGATAAATTCATTATCATCTATTTGAACCTTAGATTTAATATTTCGCTTTTCCATAAACTTATTTCTTGTGTAAACTTCGAAATCATCTAAATAACGATGGTATAGATTCTTTAAAGTTTGAATTGGTTTGTTGCAAAAATCGGTAACCTTTAAAGCTTTGATGACATCTGGCCATTTATTGGTATGAGTGCATTCATTACAACCACCATAACGATTAACCTCCAAGAATAATGAATAGAAATCTAAATCTCTTCCATCATATTTTGGTATTGATTGAATTGGATTGGATTGTTTGTCTAAAAACTCTCCAAGATCTGATACAAACAATTCATTTGGGCCATTCCATCTTCTCTTGAGTTGATGAATATTTTGAATTTTAGTTTTAAAATTAAATTTCTTTGGATCTATATTTGACATGATTGAATCGGCTTCAAATGGTGGCACAATTTTACAAATACCAAATTTCTCTGCTATTGGTCTAATACTTTCAATATATTTTAATGGTGACTTAAATTCTTCAATTGAAGGATAGAATACTGGTGCCTCTGGTATCTTCCAATCTATAGTAGTGTTTTTTGACCAGTCCTAAAATTATAAATTTAAATAATTAGTATTTTATTACAAGCAAATAGAATAAATTGAAAACTATAAAATAATTACTTTTGATTTCGATGCATTTGTGGTATTTGAATGTTTTCTCTTTTTAGGACTAACTGATGAAGCTGCTCCATTTATTTCTTTTTTGGGTGATTTGGTTGGCGTTATTGTTTTCGATGGTGATTTTAATGGTGATTTAGTTGGAGTTGTTGATTTGGTTGGGGATTTAGTTGGGGTTGTATTTTTGGTTGGTGATTTTGATAAAGGTGAACCTATTTTTGATTTTCTAACAACAACTTTTTTAGTTTTTAATTCTTTTGCTGCTGACATTTTACCTGTTTTCTTTTCTTTTTTTGGTGTACTTATTTTATAGTCTGTATTAAAATCACTATCTTCTTGGAGGAATAATGGTTGGGGTATATTACCTGTCATTGTTCTAGTTTTAATTGAAGTTGGTGATTTTGATAGTTTTACTGGTGATTGTTTAGTTGGAGTTAAATTTGTTTTTTTTGCTGTTACTGGTGGTGGGGATAATGATGATCTTCTAGTTAAAGGTGGTGTAGCTGCTGAATTTCCATTTTGTTTATTAGGGTTGTTGCTGCTATTGCTGTTAAATTCTTCATTATCTTTGTTTCCATTTAAAAGAGAGCTTGTTGTGGTGGCTGTCATGATTGGTTTGGTGTAAAGTGAGGAACAAATATTAATATGTGATTTGAATGATGCTAATGGTAATTGAATACTACAATTTGAGCAGTTTACTAAATCTCTTTTTTTTCTAGAACTTAAAGATTCACTTTTTTCCTTTCCCAAATCTCTTGTAATTGATATTGTATCATTATTTATCATTTTTTTTTTTTTTCTTTAAAAAAAAAAAAAACTATTATAACTGTATTATTGTTGATTTATTTACTATTATAAATTAAAAATATTACTTATATCTATCAAAATAAAAAATTATAATTAGTAAAAAGTTATTTAAAATTATTGTGTGTGAAAAGAAAATTAAAAAATAAAAAATAAAAATAAAAAATAAAAAATAAAAAATAAAATAAATAATTTTGGTTATTAGGTTGATATTAATAAATATTTAATTATTTGTTATTATTTTCTATATACTAAAATAAGGTGGTTTGGTTTGTGTGTTGTACTTTTTTTTTTTTTTTTGGTTTGTGTGTTAACTTTTTTTTTTTTTTTTGGTTTGTGTGTTAACTTTTTTTTTTTTTTGTGAGATTGAACCTTCTGTTATATTTTTTAAAAAAATAAATTAATTATAATTTATATAGGAATTTAAAAAAAACCTTTTTTTTTTTATATTAGATAAATGAAATAAACATATCAATAATATATCAAGAATGAAGTTTTTTTGGTATGTGGCAAAAAAAAAAAAAAAAAAAAAAAAAAAAAAAAAAAAAAAAAATTTTAAAAAAAAAAATAAATAAAAAATAAATTTTAAAAAAATAAATATAAAAAAAAATTTATACACAAAGGGTGTGTTTGTTTTTGAATAACTATTCAAATAAAGTGAATAAATTTTTTTTTTAAAACATACCTGTTATATGCTATATACAATATATTAAGTGTGGTGTATGTGTGTGTTTCTGTGTGTATATATATAAATTTATATTATTATTATTATTAAGTTATATTATTATTGCTATAATTGATTTATAGAAATATAGTTTTTGAAATATTTGTAAAGATATTATCTAATTGTTTCAAAATAAGATGATTCTGATGATTTGAATTTTGGGTATTGAGTAAAATTTTCAATAGATCTAAAATAAATTAATGTGAAAAAAAAATTTTAAATTTTTTGAGTTAGATTTTTTATAATGACACAACTTTTTTTTTTTTTTTTTTTGAAAAAAATATTTATATCCTCTTGTCAATTAATTTGATAAAATTTAAAAATAAATAAAAAGTTATTTTTATTTTTTTATAGCAAATATTACACTTACATTTTTTTTCCGTATACTTTAATCTGTCTTATATGAGTATCTCTACCATTTTTCAAATTTGATAAAATTGAAATCTGTAATAAGTTGGCTTTAAGTGGACCTCTATACAAAATATTATAATATTGAATAAATATAAATAATAGATGGTATAAGAATAATGTAATTAGAGTGGTTGTTTGTTTTTATAAAAATACTATAGTTTTTTATAAAAAAAAAAAAAAAATTAAAAAAAAAAAAAAAAAAAAAATAGTATGGGGAGAATATTTATTTAAATTATTTATTTTTTTTTTTTTTTTTTCCAAAAATCATCTCTATCATTATGGTTAAATGTTTTTATGTCATATGAAAAATTTTTGAATTTTTTTTTTTAAAAAATTTTATTGAAGTTTACGAAAATCTGGTGTGGTTAATTATAAAAAAATACACAGGATTTAAAAAAAAGCCCATTATTTTTGTTATTTTTATAATTTATTATTTATTATTATATTATTTATTGTTATTATTATTATTATTATTATTATTGTTTTTATTTAATAAAACCATACTTATTTAAAAAAATAATATTTCTTTTTTTAAATAAAAGTGTTCACAATATAAAAAAAAAAAAAAAATAAATAAAACTTACCCGTTACTTAAACACAAAGGAATATTAATCCAACCTATTGGCTCTTCAAGTTCAGTTGTAATTATTTCTTGTAAATCGTGTAGTAATGTCCCTGCCTTTATTGAAATTTTTTGTGGTGTATAACTTTCATCCAATTTATAATTACAATACAATAGGATATTTTCTATAAAACATTTTTTAGGGAATTGAATTGTTATATTATGTGGTTGTTGTGCATCTGATCTAGGGTTTATTTATAAATTATATACTATTAATACTTTTATAAACTATAAGGGTTGTTTATTTGTGTTATTTAAAAGTTTACTTACTGCCAATAAGTTTCTGCATTGTTATCACGTAGTTGTTCAACACCTGAACCTGGTTTCGCAGATGATACAGACCATGATGCTAATTTACCAATCTCTACTTTATTGTTATCACTATCGTCAAATTTAGGTTCGTCCAATCTACTATTATTTGTTTCTATATTTGAATTTTTTATCATTTTATATAGGGATGTAGAAATATAGAAGTATAGAAATATAGAAATATAAAAAATACACACAAAATGTAATTTGTTATTTGTAAAAAAAAAAAATTTAAAAGAAAAATAAAATAAAAAATTTAATATTTTGAAAATTTTTTTTTTAAAAAAAAAAAATTGAAATTGAGAAACACGCGCGAAGGGGTAAATTTTATTTATAATAATGTTTACTAATTTGTGGTTGTTTTATCTGTGATTGGGTAGTGTTGATAGTCCATCGTTTTTATTTTGTTTTAATGGTTCTATAGGTATTATGTCAGTTGTTTTTTCAGATGGTAATGGAATACGGTCTAATGTAAAATTACCCAATTTACCTTCACGATATTGAGATATAAAAAATACAGAGGCCATTTCCAAATCTGGTTTATTATTACTTGAATATATTTTAAATCTTTTTGCAATCATGTTTAAAAATTGATCAATATCATCGGTTGGTAAAATTTCTTGATTATTATTATTATTGTTATTGTCGGCGTCTGTATTTTGGTTTCCTTCCCCATTCTCTTTAAATAAATTTAAATATTTAAAATTTGAAGATGAGTTTAATTTGAATAGTAAAAAATCAGCTAGTGTGGTTTGTGATACAATTCTTTCGCTGATACAGTTTAGTAATGCTAGAGTTAATGTAGTTTCGTCATAATCTAAATTACCGGGTATCATGATACCTGGAGAGTCCACTATGAATATTGAGGGATCGTCGCAACATTTAAAACCAGTTAATTCTTTAGTTACACCCGGTAATGGCCCAGTTTTGGCACTTTTCGACATATTAGATGCTGATCTAATAGAGTTTATAAATGAACTTTTACCGACATTTGGCAGACCTACAATCAACATTTTTGTAGTTTTTTTTGAATTTGGTATATTTTTATTACTTGTTTGCTGCTGTTGTTGTTGCTGTTGTGGTTGATTAAATTTTTTATTATGAAATTCAACAGCTTTTTTTATAATTTTCAATGGATGGTTTTGGTGATTGTTGGGTAACGATATTTTATTATTGTTTGTCGAAACTGTTTGTGAAAATAATGCATATTGGTCTTTTGATTTAAAGTGATCTAAAATACTCTTTTGTAGATTACTATTGGCTAAATCTGATTTATTAAATATAATGACTTTGGTTTTTTTGGGGTAGTTGGTTAATAATTCTGATAAAATAGGATTGGCTGTTGAAATAGGTGCCTATTATTATTAACTAATATTAGATAAATATATATATATGGTTAGTTTTCATATTTTATATACATACCCTTGAGTCTCTTAATTCTATTACTACGTCAATTTGCTTAATGGTTTCGGATATAAGTTTCCTAGTTTTGATCATATGCGGTGGAAACCAATTTACTTTGCCATGGTAGTCAAACTCCTTTCTGAAGGTATTTTTAATATTGTTTAATAGGCTTGCATTGATTTTGCTCATTACTATTAAATATAGAATATATATATAGCGTCTATTTAAAAATGCAAAAAAAAAAGAATAAAAATATATTTTATACCTTTTTTTAAAAAAAAAAAATAAAATAAAAAATAAAAAATTTAAATTTTTTTTTATTTTTTAAATTTTTTTATTAAATTTTTTTTATCATTTTACATTTATTTATTTATAATACACACATTTCCCAATTCATAGATATTTTTATATTTAGTAGCTTTTATTCTTTTTTTTCTTTTTTTTCTTTTATTTTTTTTTTTTTTTGTTATATAACAATTTTCAATATTAAATAGTTTGTTTCTTTATTTCCCCCTACCAATACCCTATTTAATAATATATAAAAGTTTATAGTTGGAACTGTAGTCGCAAATAGAACAAAAGATAATTCAAAAATGGATATAAACAAAGCACCATCAAGAGTTATATTTGTTAAAGATATACCACAGAATATTTCACATCATATATTTGAAGATTTATTTAGAGTTTTACCAGGTTATTTAACAATGAGAAGAGTATAAAATAGTTATTTAATAATTTTCTAATCATTAATAATCATTAATAATAATACCCGACACAAACATACCTGTTTCACTACAATTTTATTAAAAGAATAATAGTAATATATTGTTAACTTATAATAATATTAATAAATAATAGAAACCACACTTTGCTTTTATAGAGTTCAAAGATAGAGAGTTTGCAACAATGGCAATGGTCAAATATCAAGGTTATAGATTTACATCTGCTGATAAACCAATTATAATAGATTTCGATAAAGTAAGCATTACCTTTTCTATAGTAAAATAAATTTTGGGTTATTAATATAAGGTTTAATTTCATTGTTGCAGGATCGAAATTCAAAAGAAATTAATGATGATAGAAGAGACTTTAGAGATAATAATAGAAGATATAATAACTTTCATCGTGGTGATAGGGATTATAGGGAAAATAGGGAAAATAGAGATAATAGTATTAGGGATAGTAGAGATACCAGGGATAATAGAGATAATAGAGATAATAGAGAAAATAGAGATAACAGAGAAAACAGAGAAAATAGAGATAGAGATAGTTATAGAAATAGAGATAGTAAAGTTATAAATAGCGACGATGAAAGATTTGATAGTAGTTCTGATAAAAAGAAATATAATGACAGCGAAAAAGACCATAATGACGATGATAACAAAAGTAGAAATGAAGATGAAAAATCTTCCTCTTCCTCCTCCTCGTCCTCCTCCTCATCAGATAAGAATAGAGCAAGTTTGTCGAATGTATCATCATCAAGATCTCCATCATCATTAAAAAGATATCGACATGATGATTATAATAGATCACCACCATTATCTCCACCTTCATACGATAGATATAGTGATGTATGTATTCAATATATAAATTGGTTTACTTTAATATTTTAATAATTAACTTTTTATTTCTTTATTTTAGAGACACTATCATACAACTTCAACTTATTATCATAGTCATCCCCATTCAGCACCACACCACCACCATAGCGTTGGATATCAATCGCATTTAAATACACCATCAACTAGCTCACCAATATTATTAACCCCACATCTTCCTTCTCCACATCATACACATTTTTCACACCATACCAACAGCGGCGGCCATATTAATTCTCCACCATGTCCAACCTTATTTGTTTCAAATTTACCAAAAGATGTCACAGAAAGAGAGGTATCAATTTTATTTAGATTTATGGCTGGTTTTGTTGGTATTCGTTTAATTAATAAGGAAGGTAAACTGCCAATGTGTTTTTGTGATTTTGTTGATTCTCAATCCGCTGCCATGGCTTTAGATTTTTTACAAGGTTTTAGAATGGATCCAAAAGATATTTCCTCTTCAATTTCAATCGAATTTGATAGAGCAAATAATAAAAGATAAATTAGAAAAATAAAATTATACTAAAAAAAAAAAAATTTATTTATTTATTTATTTATGGTTGTATGTTTATTTTATACAATTATTTATTTAATTATCTTTTTTTAAATCCAAATATTTCTTTATATAATTATTTACAATTTCGGGATTTGATCTACCTTTGGTTTCCTTCATAATTTGACCAACAAAGAATTTGAAAAGTCTAATTTTACCTTCATGATAATCTTTGACTTCGTTTGGATGGGCATCAACTAGTTTACGACAAAGTTCTTCCAACAATTGATGATCAGAGATTTGAGATACACCTAAATGATCTACAATTTCTTTTGGAGATCTTTTATCACCGTTTAAGATCATTTCGAGAATTTCTTTAGCAGGGTTCATTGAAACATAACCACTTTCGACCAAATCATAGATTTGAGTTAATGTTTCAACATTGATGTTGATGGTTGAGAAATCTGTTACATTATTTGAATTGGACCATTTATAGATATCACGAAGAATCCAGGTTAAAAGTTTCTTTGGATCTCTTTTAGTTCCACCAAAGCTAATGCATTGTTCAAAGAATTTGGCTGCTTTGTGGTCATTTACCAAGATATTTGCGTCGTATAGGGAGATATCGTATTGTTTGATTAAACGATCTCTCATTTCTTGTGGTAATTCACCAATTTGATTCTTGAGACGTTCAATTGTTTCCTCAGAGGTTATAAGAGGTGGTAAATCTGGATCTGGGAAAAATCTATAGTCTACTTCATCTTCTTTGGTACGAAGATGGAAAGTTTCACCGCTATCTTGGTTAAAGCCACGAGTTTCTCTTTTAATTATATCACCATTTTCCAAAATTTCGATTTGACGAGCAGCTTCGGCGTCAATACTTGATACTATGGCTTTGGCAGAGATCATATTTTTGATTTCAACACGGGTGCCTAATGGTGTGTCTGGTTTGTGAACAGATATATTAACATCGCAACGAAGTTCGCCAAATTGCATGTTTGCATCACTAGAGCCAATGTGTTTTAAAAGATGTTGAAGTTGAGTAATATAAAGTCCTACTTGTTCAGAGGATGTGAAATCTGGTTGAGAAACGATTTCCATTAAACCAATGCCTGCTCTATTAAGATCTACAAGTGATTTGGTTGGATGTAAGTCGTGAATTGATTTGCCAGAATCTTGTTCTAATTGTATATGTGAAATATTAATTTTATGTTTTCTGTTATCTTTTAAATCCAATATCAATTGGCCCCCTTGCACTATTGGTGCATTTAGTTGAGTAATTTGATAACCTTGTGGTAAATCTTGATAAAAGTAATGTTTTCTATCGAAATAACTGTACTTGTTTATTTTACCACCTATTGCTAAACCTGTTTTAATTGCTTGCTCTACACACTTTTCATTTAACACTGGTAATGATCCAGGAAATGCTGCATCGACATAACTAACACGTGAGTTTGCTTTGAATCCTTCCATACTACCAATGTTCAAACTGTTTGAAAATAATTTCTCTTTTGTTTTAGTTTGAGCATGCACTTCAATACCAACTATAAGTTCCCAAAGGTCACCTGTTTTATTACTTTTTAAATAATCATTATTATTTTTAACTATATATTTTATATTGTTTTTATTGCCATTGCTATTATTAGAATTACTAGTATCATTTAGTTTTACTGATGTTTGCAAACTATAATATCTTTGAAAACTATTAAATTTATTTAATTTATTAAGGTTATTTATTATCATTTTTTATTTTATTATAAAATTTGAAACATTAAATATTATCTTTCATATGAATCATTCCAAATTTTAAATTAAAATAAAAAAAAAATAAAAATTTAAAAAACTTTAAAAAAAAAAAAAAAAAAAAAATTGTTTTTTAAATTTTTTTTTTTTTTTTTATTTTAAAATTTATTAATTTGTAATTAAAATGAGCGAAAATAGAGATATAGATAATAAAGATACAGATAATAAAGAGACAACCACAACGTCAACCCCACCAACATCAACACCACCCACTTTAAATTTAAAATTTAAAAAAAAAGATAAAGTTAGAAATTTAAGAAAGAAAGATGAAACAAACAGCAATCTAGAAGTTGAAGGAGAGGAAGATGAAGAAAATATATTAGAATTAACAAAAGAAAAACAAAAGCTAAGGGAAAAGGGCAAAGGATTAAATGTTGGTATCTTGGCAGAGGGACCACATATCAAACAAAATTTTAGAGAATTAGAAAATAAACTAGATGACTCTTTTACAGCTCACAATGAAGACAAACAAGAGGTAAACCTTCATTTAGAAAAATATATAAATGAACAATTGGAATTAAAAAAACAAAAACAAAAACAAAGTAAAACAGATAATAATGATAATAACAATAATGAAAATAATAGTAATACCGAATTAAAAGAATCATCATTATTTGAAACACCAGAACATTTAAAAAGAAATGAAAAAAAACAGAATGAAGATAAAACCAATTGGGTTGCAGGTATAGCCGAGGTACAATTACCAGAAGTTTTTAAATATAAGAATATGGTTGAAACTGAAAAAGCAAGGGATGCAATGGAAAAAGACTCTGATAAGCATACTGAAAAGTTAAACACTCCTCAAAATTTCAATCAAAACTACCAATATCATAATAGATGTAAGTAACAATACTATAATAATGAATAGTTTTATTTAGATAATAGATTTTAATTTCTTTTTATTTTATTTTTTTTAATTTCAAATTTAGTTATAAATAATAAAAAAAGATCAGATGACAAAGCAACTGACCAAGAGGCAGTAGAGAATTTCAAGAAAAGATTTAGATATTAAATTAATACCCAAATATATTATTTATTTCAAAAAAAAAAATTTCTTTTTTTTTTTTTTTTTTTGTTTTTCTATTTTTTAATTCTTTTTTTGAATTTTTATAAATTATAAAACATAGTAATAATAAAATCCTTTTTATTTTTTCTTAATAAGGAATATTTTTCATATACCACACATTATTCGATTTTTTTATTTTTTATTTTTTATTTTTTTTTCCTTTTTCGTTTTTACTTTTTAATTATTATTTTTTTTTTTAATTTTTTTTTTAATTTTATTAACATTAACTAAAGTAATAAAATTCTTTCTTTTTCAAAGGACATAAAATATTTTTTTTTTTTTTTTTTTATTTATTTTTTTTTATATAAATTTAAAAAAAAAAAATAGATATATTAAAAATGGAATTAAACATAAAAGAAAAAATTCAAAAAGATACTTTGGTTTCAAATAAAAATAAAAAAAAAAAAATGAATAGTAATAAAAATGAAAAAATAAATAAATTAAAAAATGGTCAAGAAGGGGATGAAATGTCAAAAAATAAGGAACAAAAACCAGCAATCAACGATTTATTATTTAAATATTTTTTAAAATTAGATAAAGAAGCATCAAAAAGAGGTTTTACAGAATATGGTGGTTCCGACAATGAAAAAGAATCAGAAAATAAATATATTTTGGGTAGTCCAGTTTTAAACAAAAAAAATAAAAAAATCCAAAAACAAGAAATTTATTAAATATAAAAAAAATAAATAAAATGATATAAATTTTCCATATCTTTTTTTAAACAATTATTATATTTTTGTGTTTATTTTTAGAAAAAAAAAAAAAAAAACATAAAATGTTTGATTAGACTTTTATTTTTTTATTTTTAATTTTATTTATATATATCAATGAAATTAATTTATTTTGTTTGATTTGACCAAACGACTCTAGCTTGTAAAATTGAAGCCAATTCTTTACAAAACTCTTCAAGTATAATTACAGCGTTGAAAAAGTTTAATTCGGAGGGTTTTAATGAGGAAAGTACTGGGTCATCTGGGAAGTTATTTTCTTCATTTGAACTAATTCTATTAGTATCTGTCATATAAAGTCTTAACTTGTCTAAAATTTCGTTAAAAAATTGATATGATTTTGATCTTTCTTCAATTTCTTTTGATAACTATTATTATAAAAAAAAAATTAATAAATTATTATATTTTTTTCTTTTTTTATAAAAGACTTACATTTAATAAAACATTATAAATCGATGTTGGGTTATTGTTATTGTTATTATTATCATTATTATTATTATTGTTTTTGTTATTGTTGTTATTATTTTTATTGTTTTTATTTTCTTTGTTTTCGTTGATTTCTATATTATTATCCTCTGTAAAATCTTCATTTTCTTCTTCGTCATCTTTTAATGTGTCGAATGGATATGATGTAAGAGGGGATGAAGGTTGTGAGAGAACTTTTGGACTATTATTATTAACTATATTATTTTTTACATTATTATTATTGTCATTATTATCATCGCTGGTGTTATTACTATCACTAGAATGCATTAAATATGGGAAAAGCTGTGGACATGGGTAATAACATAACTTTGAAAAAATACCAGTAATAACAAAATTAATTTCGATTGGTAAAGATAAACAATTTCGGAATAGTTTGAAAAGTTCCTCTAAAAATAAACCATAATATTCAGTTGAATTATTATTATTACTATTATTTAAATTATTATTATTAAAACTTATATTATTATTTGAAATATTTGATGATATATTATTTTTACTATTATTTAAACTATTATTATTATTATTATTATTATTATTATTATTATTATTATTATTATTATTATTATTATTGTTATTTTGTTGTTGTGGTTGGTTAAATGATTGTCTTGATGGGAATAAATATTCTTTTGGCCAATTTGAACAAGCTTCAGAATATAAGGTGATTTGATAACGTGCATCCACTAAATAAGCACTATAACCATTTGTTTGAGAATTAATTTTATTTTGAAGTAAATCACTGATATTTCCATTTGACTGATCTGATAATTGGGCTAAATTTGAATATTTGTTTCCAAATAAATTTAAATAGTTTGTAATTGATCTTTGAGCAACTAATAAATTATTTAAACCATGATAACCAAAAGATGATTGTTGGTGATATCTCTTTAAGTGAACTAAAATTAAATCGTATAGTGTAAAAAAGTCACGCAATCCGACCATTGTTGAAAACAATCTAAGTGCACTAATTGAAACTATAAAGTTTTTACTTGAAATTCTTTTGATAAGAGTTTTCTTAAAAAAGTAATCCTCATCGTCAACACTGGTAAAACTATTTCCTGAATTCTTTAGTGACTCTGCATTATGAAGTGGGTTGGTGCCACCTAAAAAGAAAGAAATGGTTTTTTCTAAAAGTTCACCATCTAATAATGGTAATACCTCTTTGAGGTATAGCATTGCTGTAGCAGATTTACCCTCATCAAGACCCAAAAGGTTTGGTCCTAAAGTATCTGCTAAAAATAATTCCTCCCATAGTGTTATAATATATTCACCAATGTTCTAAAATTTAAAATTAAAAGTTAATATCTATAGATGATTGTAATACAATAATGATGTATAATTACATTTTTTTTAATATATGACAATGCACAACAAAATGAAACTCTTGATTTAAAGTGTTCTAATATATTTAAATTTTCTGATGAGATTGGTGGTCCAGAAATATAATAATGAGATGATTTAATTTTTATAGGTAATAAATCAAAAGTTTTAATAAGTTCTGTCATCTATAATTATAAAAATGAATTATTAATATTAAATCTATTTATAGCGAGTATAATATTATACATTATAACTAATCCTTACCATTGTGTTCATAAATTTAAGGTGATTTAATAATGATAATGGATCTGGGTGTACAAATTCTAATTTCTCTTCTTTTGGTGATGTTGCTGTATTTAAATTTACTAAGGGTGATATACCATTGTTTTGTGCTGATGGTGAAGTTAAAGATTGAGATTTTTTTAAATCACTAGTTGTATTTGATGCTATTAGTTCAATAGATGGAGTTGTTTGAACTTCTGAAATTAACTCTAAACATTGAATCATTGATTTTCTAGCTCTTTCACCAATAGAGCCATGGGTCCATAAGTGTCCTAATAAACCCTGAAATACAATAAAGTTTTCACCTTGGTTAAATGAGTTGTCTTGAAAAAAACCAATTAAATTTGGATATTTAATTAAAATTGATGTTAATGTTTCTAAAAGATTTACAAATTCACTATCATCATTTGATTGTAATGGTAGACGGTTAATGGGTAATAATTTTCTGTCATCTTCGATTTGCTGTGATGTTACAATAGTTGCTGATGTTGGTGATATGTTATTACTACCATTATTCGCTATATTAATAGAAGAGGATGAACCATTCAATGCTTGTTGTTGCTGTAATAGTTGCTGTTGTTGTAATAACTGTTGTTGCTGTTGCTGTTTGATCATCTTTTTTATTAAACCACAAATTGGCTTGTGTACACTCATGTATGGTAATAATGGTTGCGATAAATCACCTAATAATGTTGTTATTGTTTGTAAAACTAATTTTCTAACACCTTGTGGTTTCTTTATAAAAGATTTAAAATTATTAATATTATTTTATAAACTATGGTGTGTATTAAAATATTATACTTACATCATGTTCCCCCAACAGACATAAAGTTTCGAATATTTTATTTTTTAAAAAGAACTCTATACATGGTCCAGCATCACCCATTTTTTTATTTTCATCTACTAATTTAGAACCCATACCAATTAAATGACCTGGTAATTGATATTCGTGAAAACTTTCGATATCATCTAAAAAAATTTTAAAATAATGAATTAGTATTTCTTCTATAACTGAAAATAAAGTTTATAACGATTGTAAATAGTTACCCCTTTTATCATTATAAAAAGATACAATTGCTCTCCAATGTGCCTTCAAATCATCAAGATCTGACTGAGCAGGTTGGGGTGCTAATACCTCTCCAATAGATGAAAATATTTTATACATCTTGATATACCTTTGCTATTGTGTTGTTCTTGCAATTGTTTTATTTATTTTATATATATAAATAAAAATAAAATGAACTTATTTTTTCTTTTTTTTTTTTTTGTAAACGAAACAAATCTTTGATTTTGTTATTAAAAAAACAAAAAAAAAAAAAAAAAAGAAATCAAAGATTTTATATTATTTTGTTTTTATTGAGTTCTATACAAAAAACAGAATGAAATAAAAAAATGAAAAATAAAAGTAAAATGAAAAGAAATATTTAGCAATAAAAATTAAATTAAAAGTAAAAAAAGAAATAAATTATAAATTAAAACACATTCAAAAAAAAAAAAAAAAAAATTTAAAAAAATTAAAAAAAAATTAAAAAAAATTAAAAAAAAATTTAAAAAAAAATTTAAAAATAAAAACAAATATTATTTTGATATGAAAAAAAATATTTATATGTTTGTATTTATATGTATATATTAAAAATTAAAATGGATTTTAGAAAATAATACCTCCAGATATATACATTTCATTTAGAATAATAATAGAAAGAAGCAATTAAAATGGTTTATATATAGAAAATCCAACACTGGGTCTCGCTGCTACTTGGCCCTGGGGGTGTTTTTTATGGCATCCCCAACAAGGTTATTCTTTAAGTAAATTATTTTTATTTTATATGTTATTTTTACAATAAAACTAATATTTTTTTTTATTGTTCCAGTTTGAAAAATGTAAACAAGATAAATAATAAATAAATTTAATTTTTTTGATCAATAAAAGAATGTGATAAATTATCTTGTTGTATTATATTATTTGATATTTTTTTGTTAAATTTTTATTTTATTATATTTTTTTATTGTTGTTTATATTTTTAAATTTTTAAATTTTAATTTTTAGTTTTTTTTTTTGGATATTGTTATTTTTTTTTTTTTATTAATGGAGATTACCCATATTTAAGTTTCTACTTAAAGATTGATTAATAGCAGCACTAATATTACTTAATGGGGCGGAAAGTTGTGGAGTATTGATGGATGGATTTAAATTTGGATTGAATGCATTGGCTTGACTTGGATCGCCTAATAAAAATAATAATTGAGATAACCATCTTTTAGTTGTAAAATCTTTTTCGTCTTTTAAGTGGGAATTAAATATACCACTTTTTAATGCTTCTGGTAAATATTGTCTTAATGCTTCTTTTGATCTATTGGTGATAAAAACAAAAAAAAAAATAATTAGAATTTTTTATTATATTTGAGAGATGCTGATAACAATATTTATACATACTTTGGATGATCAGCTAATCTTAAATAACATCTAATAACATGTTTTAATAATCTTGGGGCTGGAATTTCTACCAATTGATTAATCATACCACCTAATACTGAAATAAATGCCAAAATTCTTTCGTTTGATGAACAAATATAATTTAAACCCATGTCATCTAATAATATTTTTTGAACAATAAAAGTTGCAACAGTTTTTGATAATTCCGAACCAGTTTCCATAATTCTAACACATAATGTCATAATTTCAGTTGATAATAAAAAGTCAATAATAGTTGAATCGTCCACCTATTTTTTAAAAAAAAAAAAATTATTAATATGATGAAAAAATATTCTAAATATAAAATGGATAAAAATTCTTACTTTAACCAATGCACCAATAACACCTAAACTTGTTAATCTTAAATATTCAAAAGGTCTATTTTTGCTTGATGTATTTAAAAATGGATATAAAAATAATGGAATGTGTGCTAAAGATGGATAAATAAATTAGAATTAATAATAATATTCAATAACATAGTATTGTTAATTACTACTTACAATGTAAAAAATATGTTCTAGTATCTGGATGTGAAGCTACACATTGAAGTAGGGCTAATGCATTGCAAACACGATTTGATGGTAATGCTTTTAATTTTGGTGGTGATAATAATGGATAAATTGAAACGATTTCTTGTAAAAGTGCAGCAATAGTTCCAAATGAATTTAATAAAATTGGTGCTAAATCTGGTATACTTTCTCTCTTTTTACTTAAATCTACAAGTGCGTTTTCCCTTTTTTCTGGGATAGTTAAATCTTTTACTAATTGATAAACATGTTGTAAAGTTTCTTTATCTAATGGTGGTATTGGTTGTTGCTGGTTTTGATCTAATGAATAAAATTATAAATTTAGTTTATAAATAAAAATAAGATTTGAAATTTTTAAATAAAAATAAAAATAAAAATAAAAAAACTATTTTTAGTACATCGTTTTATAAAATTAAAATTTCGGAAAATTTGAAAATACATACTATAATCACCTGTATCATTAAAATTTGATATTTGATTTATTGGTGAATTTGCTGCTTGATGGGGCGATGTTGATGATACACTTGACATTTAATACCTATAGGGTTACTTTATACTATGTTGTTTATTATTATTATTATTATTAATCGACTCTTTATTTTATTCGCTTTTCTTCTTTCTTTGATATTTTGTATGTATTTTAAATATATATACTTTGAGAGTGTATTTTGTATATATATTATATATTGATGTGTGTGCTGTATTCTAATTTAAATATTTCTACAATTATTAGATATATATTAAAACTATGATAATTTATATATATTCTATTTTAATTTTTGTTATGATTGAATTTTTTTACAAATGTACAAGAAAGGAAATAAATATTATATATTATTATTATTATTACTATATAATTTTAAAAAAAAAAAGAACAAGAAATATATATAGGATTTATTTTTTATTATTATAAATAATGTTTTAAAATATTTTATATTGGCTATAAAATTATATATATATTTTGAATACCAAATAAAGAAAAATTCTTTCTGTTTTTATTTTAGTTTGTTGTGATGGTGATTTATATTATGAAATTATTTTTTATATTTTTAAAAAAAATGAAAAAAAATTTTAAAATTTTTTAATTTTTTTTTTTTATATTTTAATTTTTTTTTTTTTTTTTTTTTTTTTTTTTGAATTTAAAAAGATTCATGGGTGATCTTACAAAAATCCCTTTTTTTTTTTCCTTGATCTTTTTTTTAATGGTGATATATTTTCTAATAATTGAAGTTTTAAATATTATGTGGTAATTTAATAACTGGGTATTTGGGAAGAATTGATGGATAATGAATGGTCTGGTATACAATCCTTGGTTTTGCATAATAATAAATGGTACAAGAATTATGAAGTCAATAATAAAATTGATAACTTTAATTTTTTATTTGAAATGAATTATACTGGAATTTTTTTTTGGATAAAATATGTTTATAACAAAAATTTAAAAATAATATTGTATAAAATAAATGAAATAAAAAATAAATATAAATAAATAATAATTTAAATTAAAAATAAAAAAAACTCTTTTATTATTATTTGAAAATTATTTAATTGGCTACGATTCTTCTTCCTTGAATTTCAAGAACTAAGTCACCTAATTTTTCACCAAGTTCATTTGCTGATTGTGGATTTTGACCAGTTACAAGTCTTCCATCTACTTGAACATTGGATGCCCAGTCATGTTTAAGATGAACAAAGGCACCTCTTTCTTTCATACAGTCTTGGAGAGAGAATGGTACAACTTTTGAAAGACCAACAGATTCTTCTTCGCTATTTGTGAAACAAGCAACGTTTTTACCTTGTACAAGATAGGTACCACCTAATAATTTTATATTTAATAAACCAGCTGGACCGTGACAAACTGCAGAAACGACACCACCATGTTCATAAATACGAGCACCTAATTGAATAATTGGAACGTTTGATGGGAAATCCCAACATGCACCGTGACCACCGACATAATGAATACCTTCAAAAATATTGGCATCAACACCACTTGGGGTAAGAGTGTTCTTTAATTTCTTTTGTACTTCTGCATCTTCCCAAAATTCTCTGTTAATTGGATCGGTTAAATCATAAGAGGATGGATCTAATGGGCATGGACCACCTTTTGGTGAAACGAAATCAATGTCAATACCTCTTTCTTGAAGTTTTTTCCATGGATGTGCGGCTTCTGAAAGATAATAACCTGTTTTTCTATGGGTGCTACCTAATTCACTATGACTTGTTAAAACAAATAAAACTTTCATTTTTAATAAATAAATAACTAAAATTTTAAAAAATTAATATTAATATAGTAATAAAATTATTTAATAAAAAATTGTTATATATAATAAACATACATATGCGTGTATCTAATAAATTAATAAAATGGTTTTAAAAAAAAAAATTAATAATGTAGGATTGAAAAATTTAAATTATTATTATATTAACTTAAATAATTATATATTATTAATTTTATTTCCAGATATATTATATATTTTATGTATATGGGGTTAACTGTGAAAAAAATAAAAATAAAAATAAAAAAAAAATAAAAAAAAAAAAGTAAAAAAATTAATAAAATTGTTATTTGTGTGGTGGAGTGTGTTTCTACCCCTACACCTACTGTGGGAAATTTATTAGTTTTATTATGTAAAGAAGAAAAAATACCAAATCAATATTTTTTTTATTTTATTTTTTTTTAAATCGCAAAGTAATTTTTTACAAAAAAGGAATGTGTATATGTATATTAAAATTTAAATTATATATTTTTTTAAAAAAGATGTAAATTTGTTTTTAGATTGATTAATAGATTGATAAATTTGAATGCTGACTGGTTCCTTAATTTCATATTTCTTTTCCCAAGATTTTAATAATAATTCAAATGATTCATAAACTTGTTTATAGTCACTGAAAGAGTCAATACATATATATGGGAATCCATTTGATTTTAAATCTTTTATTTTGAATGGAAGCTCTGGTCCTGAAAAATTATATTTATTTCCTACTATTATAATTGGACAATCTATTTTATTGGTTCTTTTAATCATTCTTAAATACATTGGTATATTATTAAATGATTCTATATTATTATATGAAAACATAATTATAAATGCAGTGCATTTTGAAATAGTATCTTCATATACAAAATCAGAACCAACTATATAAAATAAAAAAAAAAAAATTAATAAGGTGGTTGGGGTTATATTAGATAAAGTGATGTAATACATACCAGTATCTATAAAATTGATTTTAAATATTTTTTTTTTATAGTTTTGACATAATGAATAATATGTATCAGTTATTGTGGGTTGTATTTTAGTGTTGCTTTTAAATTCTTTATTGCAAAGGGTTTTTGAATAGACGGTTTTGCCAACTTCTTTTTCTCCTAAAACACATATATTAATTAAATTGGTTTGCATTTTTTATTTTTAAAGTATATTAAAAATATATAAGGTTATAGGTTATTTTTATTTTTATTAAATTCCAAAGGTTTGATATATATATTATTTGTTTTAACTTTTTTGTTTTTTATGTTAATGATGACTTTTCAAAATTAAAGAAAATGTATTTAAATACTTTTAAATTAGGAATGAATGTGATAAAAAAATAATAAAAAAATTTAAAAAAAAATAATTTTAAATTAAATTATTTAAAATAAATTAAAAACTTTAAGTGAATTTATAAAATAGTACTCAATTAATAGTTCATATTTATATATATACCACCCACACCAGTGGTTAATGATAGTTTGTTGTGTGTTAATGGAGCCCACCCCCAGTAACACATGTGTGTTTTTTTTTATCACAATGTAAAAAAATATATACAATTTAAATAATGAAGATAAAATTTACATCGCTGTATGATTTAAGTTTGAAATCTGGGGAAATTCTTAATAGAATAAAAAAAAAAACATTTTTTCTTGGTTTTATAAAAATACGTGGCATTTATTACTTATAAAAGATTATTTTTTTAATTTGTATTTTTTAAATCTATAACTATTTATATTTTTTAATCACAATTATTTAGTTTGAATTTAAATTTATAAGTAAATTATTATTGTATATATGTGTGTGTGTATTTATATGTATTTATATGTTATTGACTCTATTTTATATTTAGTTTGGGAAATTTCACACACTTAAACTAATCACCCACACTTAAACTAATCACCCAATTTTAATTTTTTTAAGTTTAATTTTTTTTTACATATATTATAAAAACAAATTAAACTTAATAGCGGTGGGGGAGCTATTATTAAATTTTTATATTTATAATTTATTAAAATTTTAGGAGTGTGTGAATTACTTTTCCTTTGAACTTTAAAAAAATTTATTTAACTTAAGTTTGTGATACTATACAATTATTATCAAATTGAAAAAATAATAAAAAATAATAAAAAATAATAAAAAAATTAAATAAATTAAAATATTGAAACTTAAAGAATGTTAACGAAATTAATTTCAAACTTTTATTGAAAAAATTTCATAAAAAGAATCTATCTTTGTTTTTTTTTAATTAATTTAAAAAATTTTAAATAAAAATAAAATAAAAGTAGCAGCTCTTTAAATAATGAAATCTGGTAAAAATATCGATTGAACGCACAACTATAATTGGATAACGGATTTACTAATATAAGAAATTGTGTCAATTTGTTTAAGTTTTTTGGAAGCTGCCGAACAGGAATCACTAATTCTTTTCTTCATCTAAAACCATTCGATGATACCTTTGTTGCTTGGCCAGAACAATGTCTGATATTCATCAAATAGTTAATAAAATGAGAATTTTTTCATTCTAATCATCTTTAGTTATCTATATTATCACTAAGATATATAGTATTTGTCCAAGAACCAAAATCAAATAAAAGAGTAGAAAAAACATAATAACCAAAACACAATAAATAAAATTAGATAATACATAAAATAAAATAAATGATCATTTTTTTTAAAAAAGGGGTGTAGTTTATTTATTGTTTTGAATTTATTAGCTCCAATATTTCTTTGAAGGTTGGGGTTCTACTGTTACCGCCATAGCTTAGGCAGTTTAGACCCCCGGATGCAGATGCAAATTGTAATGATTTGTTTAAAGCTTGGTTTTTATAGATTAAAGAGTATATTAAACCAGCACGAAAAGCATCACCGGCACCAGTCGAATCTACAATTTTATCGGATGGTATTTGAACTGGGTCAAACCAGTATGGTTCTATATATGTAGATTCACCAGTTTTGTAGTTACGTAGGGTGCCACCAACACCAAAGCCGTTTTTAGAGTCGGTTAAAATTAATAAAAAGTATTTGTTGGCACCATTGTTGGATTGCAACCATTCCTTCATTGTAGTTAAAAATACTTGTTTATCGCCGTTTTTATTACCGAACCAATCAGAGCTACTTTGATAGACCAATGACATTTCTTTTAAATTTTCCAGCACTCCATCACTGCTATTGACCAACTCTTTGATTACAGAGTCTATTTCATGGTCCATGATGTATAGGTTAGTCTTAGTTTCAACAGCTTTCTTTATAATCTCTTTCGAAATGAATGGTGTGTTGTAGTCTAATGCAATCCAATGTTCGTTGCCAAACTGTAAACAGTCGTTAAATATTTTTGATTTAATATTATACATTAGTTGATCAGCTTCAACAAATCCAATTCCAAACATGGTTCTTTCTTTCTCTTTTAAACATACATAGATATCTGCACCTGGTGAATTCTTTAAGAATTCATTATCTTGATCCTTGTCGATTAAACATGTGTATGTTACATTATCTTTATATGGTTCTAAAAAACTTAATACAATTTCACCATTAGAATCTTTCTTTATTGGTTCTGCTATTAATTTAACTGATTCTTTATTTTCGTTATTCTCTATTAGCCATCTAATTAAACACATCTAAATTTATTATTATTAGTATTTATTATTATTATTGGTTTATATATAAAGGTTTGATACTTACAAATGTATTTGAAGCTTCCCCACCCAAAAACATTTTTTCGCTATTAACCGTTGTATAGCTTCCAATTAAATTTGGGAATTCATCAATGATCCTTACTTTATCATAACAAACAGTTCCGAATATTTGAATCATTTTAAAATTTTTATTTATTTGTGAATATATTAATTTTGAGAAATTATAAAAATTTAAAAAAAATCAAAAAAAAAAAAAATCTTTTTCATAGTTTTTTGTTTTTTAAAAAAAAAAATTAAAATAAACTTTTTACCTGAAAAAATAATAAAATAAACACGCTATGAGAAAAATACTAAAAAAAATATTTGCATTATTCAGAAAAATAACAATTTTTGTATTAATTTTGGAGTATATACAGAAAAAAATTATTATTTTATTTTTTTATTTTTTTATTTTTTTATTTATTTTTTTAAATTAATTTACAATCTGTTTCCATCAATGTCATAACTTGCATAACAGTCTTGGGCCCAATGTGATGTTCTTCCACAATTGAAACAGGAATTTTTTTCATTGTAATCGCTTCTATGTACTTCTCTATGGATATTATCTTTAATAACTACTAAATTACTTGGTCTATTATCAACTTTGTTTTTATTAATATGGTGAACATGTTCGTTTGGTTCAATGGGTCTTCCAATTTTTTTTTCGGCTACAGTACGGTGGGTGTATTCCTATTATTATTTTTATAATATGAAGAAATATAATTAAAATTGAATAATGAAATATTAATTAATGAATAACTATATTACCCATCCTCCATCATTTGCTTGGTATTGACGATATCCACTTTTGTTATATCTAATATTAAGATTATTGTTATTTGACATTTTATGCTTAAATTGATTTATTTAATATCAAATAAAATTTTTTAAAAAAATAAGAAATTAAAAATTTAAAAAAAAAAAAAAAAAAAAAAAAAAAAAAAAAATAATTATTTCAAAAAAAAAATTTATAAAAAGAATTTATCTTTATCTTTATTTTAAGGCAGCAGTTATTAAATTAACGAGATCTGGATTGCATAGAGAAAACTATCAATTGAGCGCACATAACGGATTTTACTAAGATCAGAGCTTGTGTCAATTGATTAAGTTTTTGGAAGCTGCCGGATAGGTACCATTAAATCATTTCTTCTAATGAACCATTAAATCTTTTCTTCTTCTAAAACCATTCGATGATACCATAGTTGCTTGGCCAGAACAATGTCTGATATTCATCAAATAGTTGGTTAGAATGAAAAAATTCTTTGGTATTGATTCAACTGAAGGTCTTTTACTTTGATTGGATCTTTACCTTCATGGATTTTGAATATTTGCGATAAATTCTTCTAGGTTTTTTTTTTTTTGATTCTAAATCTTTTTTTTTAATTTTATTTTATTAACTATTATAATCTAAATTATATCTACTAAGATATAAAGAGGTTGAGGTTGTGGTGTTTATTATGGAGGTTGATGTTGGAATCTGTTATTGAAATCTAAAAAAAATAGTTAGACACTGCATTACTACAGATATAAAATTTTAATGAATACTAGCTAATACCTACTTTTATTTTTAAAAATTTCATATTCCTCCAATAATTTTTTGGTCTTTTCGAAGTCGGTTTCGATTTTCCTTTCTTCAATTATTTTTTCAAGACCAATATTTAAATTCAATAATTTTTTTTCATTATTTTTTATAAATAATCCAAAAAATACTCTATCTAATTTAATTAATAAATAGAATCTAAAATGATAATATAAATGTTAATATCAATAATAAATATAAATAAAGTTATATATAAATTAAAAATGAAAAACTTACATAATTGAAATAAATAATGAATAATATAAACACATTGCCTTTTCAGACAAAGTGTCATTTGAGGCAAACTTTTCCCACAAAAAAGTTGCTAAAATTAATTCTATAATAAAAAAATAAAAAACATTTTTTTTATTATTATTATAGTGTTCACATTTTGAGCTGTGAATTTTGGTCTCAAATTTAGTAATTTTGGATTCCATAGCTCTGACTTTTTTTTCAAAAACGAGATCCTAAATACAAATAAAACAATAATTAGTATTTTTTTTTTATTATGTATGTTATATAAGAGATAATTACCTTTTTTGAAAAAAAATTACCCATTTTTTATTATTTTCTCTTTTTAAGGGTAATATAAAATATATAATTATTTAAAAAATATAATATTATGATTAAAAAAAACACTAAATAAATTTAAGCTTTATTATACAAATTACTTTGATTGTGAGTTTGAATTTAATGAAAAATAAATTCGAAAAAAGTTTTTATAGAGTTTTAAAATTTTTTTAGAAAATGAAAAAAAAAAAATTTAATTCATTTTAATTATAATTTCCTTTTGTTAATTTAATAGATTAGATCCAAACTCGGTATTTCCTTTTTTGTGCATTCTATTAAATTTTTAATCTGTAGCTATCATAAAAGTAGTGATCGTCTGTTTATTTTTTAAACACAATCACCAAATAAAAAAGTAATTTAATTAAAATGAAAAAAATTTAAAAAAAATTTAAAAAAAATTAAATTATAACCCCACCACACACTTTTTTTTAATATTATTATAAAAAGTGGCTAATGTGTTTGGGAAATGAATTAATAAATTTTTATTTTTTTTAATTTAATAAAAATGAATATTACCAATTTTAGAAGCCATTGCAATCTGAATTATTAAAAAAAAAAAAAAGATGATGCCAACTGTTTAATTTAAACAAAAAAAATTTTAATAGTATTTTTCATTTTTTTTTTATTAAAAAAAAAAAATTTATAATCATACGAAAAAAATTTTATTAAAAAAAAAAATTAAATATTATTAATTTGATTATTTATTTATTTAAAATAAATAAATAACTTTAAAGTCTTTGAGTTGAGAAATTTCTTTTTATTTTCAGTTTCATTTTCAGCATATATCTTCAGAAATATCAGTTTATAAAAATGATGGAAAAAATTGGTAATTAATATTAAAAATTTTAATTTTATCACAAAAATAAATTGAGTTAGCGCAAACCAAAAAAAAATCTTATTAAAGATCTCCCCCAAAAAAAAAATGACAAAGAAAAAACAGATAAAGAAAAAGCAGATAGGGAAAAAGAGGATTTTTAAAAAGAAAAAGAAAGAGAAATAGAAATAGAAAGAGAAAAAGAATAAGAAAAAGAAAAAGAAAAAGAAAGGGAAAAAGAAGAGCAAATAAATAAAGCTAATGAACAAAGCAAAAGAACAATTAATGGTAATAGATAAACCTTTATCGGTCGAAAAAAAGAGCAGAAAGAAATCATGAATCAGCAAAAGTAGTTACTGAAGCATCTGAGAAAGAAGCAATTATTGACCAACCAGAGGTAAAAACCCAACATGTTGTCGAAGAACCAAAATCAAATAAAAGAGTAGAAAAAACATAATAACCTAAACACAATAAATAAAATTAGATAATACATAAAATAAATGATCATTTTTTTTAAAAAAAAAAGGGTTTAGTTTATTTATTGTTTTGAATTTATTAGCTCCAATATTTCTTTGAAGGTTGGGGTTCCACTATTACCGCCATAGCTTAGGCAGTTTAGACCCCCTGATGCAAATTGTAATGAGTTGTTTAAAGCTTGGTTTTTATAGATTAAAGAGTATATTAAACCAGCACGAAAAGCATCACCGGCACCAGTCGAATCTACAATTTTATCGGATGGTATTTGAACTGGGTCAAACCAGTATGGTTCTATATATGTAGATTCACCAGTTTTGTAGTTACGTAGGGTGCCACCAACACCAAAGCCGTTTTTAGAGTCGGTTAAAATTAATAAAAAGTATTTGTTGGCACCAATGTTGGATTGCAACCATTCCTTCATTGTAGTTAAAAATACTTGTTTATCGCCGTTTTTATTACCGAACCAATCAGAGCTACTTTGATAGACCAATGACATTTCTTTTAAATTTTCCAGCACTCCATCACCGCTATTGACCAACTCTTTGATTACAGAGTCTATTTCATGGTCCATGATGTATAGGTTAGTCGATTAAACATGTGTATGTTACATTATCTTTATATGGTTCTAAAAAACTTAATATAATTTCACCATTAGAATCTTTCTTTATTGGTTCTGCTATTAATTTAACTGATTCTTTATTTTTGTTATTCTCTATTAACCATCTAATTAAACACATCTAAATTTATTATTATTAGTATTTATTATTATTATTGGTTTATATATTTGGGGATTAAAAATTAATTTTTAGTATAAATTACGAAATTAGTGTATTTTTTTAATTTAATTTCTTTTCATTTCATTTCATTTAATTTTTTTTTTTTTTTATAAATTTTAAAACAACCAATGTTAACCAATGGTAATATTTTTTTTAAAAATAGATATTTTATTTTATAAAATAATATTATTTTTTTTTTTTTTCCTTATTCCAATAGTTTCATAAAAGCAAGAAAATATCCATATTTTATTTTAAAAATAAAATTATTTTTGTTTATAATAATAATTTATAAAAAATATAATCTTAAAAAATTCATTTATAATTACACAAAATTATTTTTTCAGGTGTTTGTTTTCCTCATAATTTGTGTATTAGCTGATCTACAAGAAACATATAGTGATGGTTTATGTTTCAAATTGATGGTAAAAACTCAAAGAAATAAATGAACAAGTTTGTTGTAAAATAAATAAATGGTTTAATAAAATAAAAAATAAAAAAAAAATAAAAAAAAATAAAAAAATTTTTAAAAATTTTAAATTTTTTTTTTTTTAACACCAACTTTTCATTTTTACCAAATTTAAATTTTTTTTTTTAATTTTTTTTAAATTATATTTTTTCATTTATTTATTTTCATTTTTTTTTTTTTTGAACATATCCATTACCAATTAAAATAAGAATAGAGATAAATAAAAAAAAATTAAAAAAAAAAAAAAATTTAATTTTTACACCAACTTTTAATTTTTTCCTAAAGCTTAATAAGAATAGAGATAGTTTATTAAATAAAAAAAAACATTTAGATTCATCGAATATATATTAAAAATAGTTTTTTAAAAAATAATAAAAGAAATATTTAAAGTTTTTTTATATTAAAATTTATTTATTCAATTTTTATTTTCTATGTTCTGATAGTTTTTGTTTTAAATGGGATAGTAGTTGATTATATTCATTGTTGGTGTTATCGATGTCATCATTGATAAGATTATTTTGATAGAGTTGTTTTAGGAAGATAATATTATCTCTTTTTATAGCATCATCAATTATTGTTTTTGATGGTTTTAATAGAGTATTATTTGGATAGGTGTTGAGGAGGAATTGATATAGTTTGAATGGTATTTGGTATGGTTCGATGTTAAATGAGAATTTAAATTTGCTTTTATCGTCAAATATTAAATGGTGAAGAGCAAATACTGTATCTGGATGAAAATCCTTTTCATTAATAATAATTTCGTTTTTTGTTAAAGATTGGCCAATATTGGTGTTATTTTCGACATTATATATTAATAAATCGCAGATTCCTAAAGTTGAAAGAACGCAATATTCGCTGTATTCATTTAATACTGTGGATATTAAAGTTTGGTCACCAGTTTGAATAATGTTTGAAATTATAATAAAACCATTGCTTTTTTCATCATAGCCATTGTGTTTGAGTCTCAATTCTTCTAAGTATTTTAAAAATAAATCATATCTTTGAAAGAAGAACAAGGTTTTTATAGTTTGAATATAAATGTCAGTGATTGTTTTGAAAGGAGGTGATTCTTTTAAGATTGTGAATGAGTTGTTAAAAATATTTTGATGAAGCTTTTCTATAATATCGATACATGATGCACCATTATCACAACAAATACAACCATTATTACCAAATATATATTCAAATGAAAATACTTCTGGATCTATGAGGTCGTTTAAATTTAAAATTATATTACCCTTTTTTTTATTACGAGGTTCAAAGCTATTATTACTATCTTGAGTGTAAATAGTACCATCCCAGTTATGGGCCAAAAGGTCGCCAACTTTGCGAAAGATTGGTAAACCAAGTAAATATTTGATGAGTGTTAATGATTTATTTGCAAGATAGTAAATTGAAAATAATGTTGATTGTTGAACTGTAGTTACACCAGATTTGTTTATGAATTGATAAGTTGATTTGATCTTTTCAAGTGGTACTTCACCTTTACTTTGAATTAATATTTTGAATAATATGTTGATAACAATTTTAAGAGCTTCACCTTGATAAATATGGACTTTGGGTGTTGGAGTAAAAATATAATTTTCATAATCGATATTTGATATTGATCGTTGTCGTTTTCTATTTTGGGATTTATTTGTAGTTGCTTCGATCTATTAATTATTAAATGAATGATTGATATTACATCATCAATATTAATATTATAATATCTTTGAAAATTAATTTCACAATATTGGTTACTGTAAAAAGACAAAGGAATAGGACGGTTTCTATTAGTTTTGAGGTTTTCAACATTTATAAAGCTACTGATATAATTTGGTAATTTATTTTCAACATCTGCATTGTAATGATATTTGTTGATTAATAGTTTGATGATGTGTACTGATAATAGTTTGATTGAAATTGCGAATACAGTGGTTAATACTTCACAACTATTAAATAAATTGGTTAAATAGTTATCTTTTTCAGTGTGTTCATAATCTCCTTCTGGCATTAGATCTAAACAATAATAAACACCTTGAGGACAATTGATGTTGATAAAATGTTTGATGATTTCAGTGAGTTGTGTAATATCTTGATATGATAGTGGTCGATTTGGTTTCTTGTATGAATAGTATAGTCTAGATAAACTATAATCTTTGGTAAGTTCGAATATTGATTTTAATTCTTTTAAATTAAATGTTTCCATGGCATTTTTGAGTGGTATTTCCAAAAAAGTATCGTCAATGAGTTTAGTTTCCTTAGCTTTCTTGGTTCTTATGGGTGTTTCTTTGAAAATATTTAAATTAAATAATTTAAAAATTTTTTTATCTATATATTTAAATAATTCAACATTATTGAATTTGAAGGTGTTCTCATCTATTTTTGGTAGATCATTATAATGAGAGCCCATGATATCTAACATAGAGAATTCGGGATCGAAACCTTTTGTTTGTTCATACAAACTCAAGATATCTGAAATTAAATCGACTGTTTGTTTATCTTTGACTACAAGTAATGTTGTTGTTATTCCCGGTGATTTTTTATTTTTCTTATAATTGTCACATGAACTGTCATTATATTTAATAGAGTCTGTAATTATTTCAGTTGGTATTGTTGTTTTTGTTCTTTTAACCACTTCCTTCCATAATGAATAAATTTCATATTTACATGGTGGTATTGATTCAATTAGTTGGCAGAACTTTTTTTTATCTATTTTGCAAACGTACTTATGAAACATATCCCCTATTGTTTCCCAAATGTCAGATTCCATAAAATTTAAATGGTTTTGATTTTTGAAATAAAATTTGATTGTTTCTATATCTGTTTTAAATGATACCCTAGAATAATAATTTTTGATTTTTTTCCAATTATTTGTGTTGTTTTGTAAAACTAGTTTTAAATTTTCTAATTTGATTGATTCTTCATTTGAAAAATAATTGAATTGAAAACTTTCGACATTATCGTCATCATCGTCATAATGGACACCATCGACATAATGGACACCTTCGACATAATCGTCATCATCGTCATCATCATCATCATCCTTTTTGATATTTTTTCTAATATACTCTAATAGTTTTATTATTCTATTGATATCTTTATTATTATTAATTATATTATCTATTTGGTTTTGGTCATTTTGCTTAACATAATCAGGCAAAAAATATAATTTCATATCTAATAATTGATTTTGATTCTCTATTGATATTGTGTTGAATACTATATCTATAATATCGATTTTATTATTATTATGTATATTATAATATTCTTTATTGCTTAAAACTAGTTGTAATACTCTATCACGTTGGAATAAATCTTTACAGCATTCATAAATATCTTTAATTATTTTATTTTTATATTCATTTGGAGATGTGAAAATTGATTGTATTAAATTTTGTTTA